>NC_053027.1:247133732-247221990 GCF_003073215.2 Triticum urartu | reverse complement strand
AGTATGGATGTTGCAGCATTCTGTACAGACTATCCTGTTTAGGCAGATTGCTGTTATGATTGCATTGTTTGCATATGTTTGCTTCTTTGATGATTTTATTTGAGGGTAGGACTATTAAATATGCAGAGGCATTTAGTATGCAATGTTGAATAATAATTTTAGTGATTTGCTACAGTAGAGTATGATACGGTTTTTGCAATGGTTTATACTAACTTATCTCACGAGTCCTTGTTGAGTTTTGTGTGGATGAAGCTTTTGAGATTTAGGGAGACCGTGATATGAGCGGAATTAAGGAGACACAAAAGCTCAAGCTTGGGGATGCCCAAGTCACCCCAAGATAATATTTCAAGAAGTCTCAAGCGTCCAAGCTTGGGGATGCCCCGGTTGGCATCCCACCTTTCTTCTTCAACAATTATCGGTTAGTATCGGTTGATCCTAAGTTTTTGCTTCTTCACATGATGTTTGCTATTCTTAGATGTCATTTTATTTTGCTTTTCTTGCTGTTTGAATAGAGTACCAAGATCTGAAATTATTAGATGTTAGAGAGTCTTCACATGGTTGCATAATTATTCGACTACTCATTGATCTTCACTTATATCTTTCGGGGTAGTTTGTCATTTGCTCTAGTGCTTCACTTATATCTTTTAGAGCATGGTCGTAGTTTTATTTTGAAGAAATAGATGAACTCTCATAATTCACTTAGATTATTTTGAGAGTCTTAAATAGCATGGTAATTTGCTTAAAATCCTAATATGCTAGGTATACAAGATTAATAATAAAATTCTCTTATGAGTGTGTTGAATACTAAGAGAAGTTTGATACTTGATGATTGTTTTGAGATATGAGGATGGTAATATTAGAGTCATGCTAGTTGAGTAGTTCTGAATTTGAGAAATACTTGTGTTGAAGTTTGTGATTCCCGTAGCATGCACGTATGGTGAACCGTTATGTGATGAAGTCGGAGCATGATTTATTTATTGATTGCCTTCCTTATGAGTGGCGGTCGGGGACGAGCGATGGTCTTTTCCTACCAATCTATCCCCCTAGGAGCATGCGCGTAGTACTTTGTTTCGATAACTAATAGATTTTTGCAATAAGTATGTGAGTTCTTTATGACTAATGTTGAGTCCATGGATTATACGCACTCTCACCCTTCCACCATTGCTAGCCTCTCTAGTACCGTGCAACTTTCACCGGTACCATAAACCCACCATATACCTTCCTCAAAACAGCCACCATACCTACCTATTATGGCATTTCCATAGCCATTCCGAGATATATTGCCATGCAACTTTCCACCATTCCATTTATGACACAGTCCATCATTGTCATATTGCTTAGCATGATCATGTAGTTGACATCGTATTTGTGCCAAAGCCACCATTCATAATTCTTTCATACTTGTCACTCATGAGTCATTGCATATCCCGGTACACCGCCGGAGGCATTCATATAGAGTCATATCTTGTTCTAAGTATCAAGTTGTAATTCTTGAGTTGTAAGTAAATAAAAGTGTGATGATCATCATTATTAGAGCATTGTCCCAGTGAGGAAAGGATGATGGAGACTATGATTCCCCCACAAGTCGGGATGAGACTACGGACGAAAAATAAATAAAAGAGGCCAAAGAAGCCCAAAAAAGAGAAAGAAAAGAGGCCATAAGAGAAAAGGCCCAAATAAAAATAAAAAAATGAGAGAAAAAGAGAGAAGGGGCAATGTTACTATCCTTTTACCACACTTGTGCTTCAAAGTAGCACCATGATCTTCATGATAGAGAGTCTCCTATGTTGTCACTTTCATATACTAGTGGGAATCTTTCATTATAGAACTTGGCTTGTATATTCCAATGATGGGCTTCCTCAAAATGCCCTAGGTCTTCGTGAGCAAGCGAGTTGGATGCACACCCACTAGTTTCTTTTGTTGAGCTTTCATACACTTATAGCTCTAGTGCATCCATTGCATGGCAATCCCTACTCACTCACATTGATATCTATTGATGGGCATCTCCATAGCCCGTTGATACGCCTAGTTGATGTGAGACTATCTTCTCCCTTTTGTCTTCTCCGCAACCACCATTCTATTCCACCTATAGTGCTATGTCCATGGCTCACGCTCATGTATTGCATGAAGATTGAAAAAGTTTGAGAACATCAAAAGTATGAAACAATTGCTTGGCTTGTCATCGGGGTTGTGCATGATTTAAATACTTTGTGTGGTGAAGATAGAGCATAGCCAGACTATATGATTTTGTAGGGGTAACTTCCTTTGGCCATGTTATTTTGAGAAGACATGATTGCTTAGTTAGTATGCTTGAAGTATTATTATTTTATGTCAATATGAACTTTTGTCTTGAATCTTTCAGATCTGAATATTCATACCACAATTAAGAAGAAT
The DNA here is from genome assembly GCF_003073215.2 of Triticum urartu. Classification (NCBI taxonomy): domain Eukaryota; kingdom Viridiplantae; phylum Streptophyta; class Magnoliopsida; order Poales; family Poaceae; genus Triticum; species Triticum urartu. The sequence continues at coordinate 247,219,596 of NC_053027.1, read as the reverse complement.
TACACTGAAATTATGCCAAGTAGCACTCCACATCAAAAATTCTGTTTTTATCATTTACCTACTCGAGGATGAGCAGGAATTAAGCTTGGGGATGCTTGATACGTCTCCAACGTATCTATAATTTTTGATTGCTCCATGCTATATTATCTACTGTTTTGGGCAATATTGGGCTTTATTATCCACTTTTATATTACTTTTGGGACTAACCTATTAACCGGAGGCCCAGCCCAGATTTGTTGTTTTATGCCTATTGCAGTGTTTCGAAGAAAAGGAATATCAGACGGAGTCGAAACGGAACGAAATCAACTAGAGAAGTTATTTTTGGAAGGAAACACACCTGGTGGACTTGGACCCCACGTCAAGGGAGACACGAGGTGCTCACGAGAGTGGGGGCGCCCCCCTAGGGCGCGCCCCCCTGTCTCGTGGGACCCCCGTGGCTCCTCCGACGTCCTCCCTGCACCCATATATACCCCCGTGACCTAAAACTTCCAGAACGAAAGATAGATCGGGAGTTCCGCCGCCAGAAGCCTCCGTAGCCACCAAAGGTCAATCGGGACCCTGTTCCGGCACCCTGCCGGAGGGGGCAATCCCTCTCCGGTGGCCATCTTCATCATCCCGGTGCTCTCCATGACGAGGAGGGAGTAGTTCTCCCTCGGGGCTGAGGGTATGTACCAGTAGCTATGTGTTTGATCCCTCTCTCTCGTGTTCTTGAGATGATACGATCTTGATGTATCACGAGCTTTGCTATTATATTTGGATCCTATGATGTTTCTTCCCCCCTCTTCTCTCTTGTAATGAATCGAGTTTCCCCTTTGAAGTAATCTTATCGGATTGAGTCTTTAAAGACTTGAGAACACTTGATGTATGTCTTGCCGTGGATATCTGTGGTGACAATGGGATACCACGTGCCACTTGATGTACGTTAAGGTGACCAACTTGCGGGTTTCGTGACATTGGGAACCTGTGCATAGGGGTTGGCACACGTTTTCGTCGTGATTCTCCGGTAGAAACTTTGGGGCACTCTTTGAGGTCCTTTGTGTTGGTTGAATAGATGAATCTGAGATTGTGTGATGCATATCGTATAATCATACCCACGGATACTTGAGGTGACATTGGAGTATCTAGGTGACATTAGGGTTTTGGTTGATTTCTGTCTTAAGGTGTTATTCTAGTACGAACTCTAGGGCTGTTTGTGACACTTATAGGAATAGCCCAACGGATTGATTGGAAAGAATAACTTTGAGGTGGTTTCGTACCCTACCATAATCTCTTTGTTTGTTCTCCGCTATTAGTGACTTTGGAGTGACTCTTTCTTGCATGTTGAGGGATAGTTTTATGATCCAGTTATGTTAGTATTGTTGAGAGGACTTACACTAGTGAAAGTATGAACCCTAGGCCTTATTTCCACGCATTGCAATACCGTTTACGCTCACTTTTATCATTCGTTACCCTGCTGTTTTTATATTTTCAGATTACAAAAACTATTATCTACTATCCATATACCACTTGTATCACCATCTCTTCGCCGAACTAGTGCACCTATACAATTTACCATTGTATTGGGTGTGTTGGGGACACAAGAGACTCTTTGTTATTTGGTTGTAGGGTTGCTTGAGAGAGACCATCTTCATCCTGCGCCTCCTACGGATTGATAAACCTTAGGTCATCCACTTGAGGGAAATTTGCTACTGTCCTACAAACCTCTGCACTTGGAGGCCCAACAACGTCTACAAGAAGAAGGTTGTGTAGTAGACATCAGCAACCGATCATGCAACAGTTATAACATAGGGTGACACAGAACTAGCTCCAGTTCATCAATATAATGTAGGCATGTATTCTGAATATAGTCATACGTGCTTATGGAAAAGAACTTGCATGACACCTTTTGTCCTGGGTCCTAGTGGAAACTAAGGGATTTTAAGGCCTCCTTTTAATAGAGTACCGGATCAAAGCATTAACACAACGGCCAATGGTGATGGCTAGTCCTATTTATAGAGGCCCTGGCCCTCTTCCCAAATATTAGGCGGGAAGGGATCTCACAACGGCCAATTTGAAGGGGAACAGCTAGTACAAGCTATCCTAACAAAAGGTGGTCTTCGCCTGCCAAAGGCTCTAGTGGTGACACCGTCGTGGGCTCCACGATGACCTTCGTCCTGCCGTCCTGCTGGTCTTGGTCTTGTTGCACCAATATGGAAACCTTTGCCTGATGCCTCGGGACTCCTCTCCTACGCCTGCTCCTTTAGCACCAAAGAGACAACTGGTGCTCTACGCCCGCTGGCGCCTGCCTGGCCTTGGTCGTCATGGCTCACGTCACGGGAACCTCACGAGGTGCCCCTCTCCTTGATCTCTCCGCTCCTCGTGAGCCAGCCTAGCAAGGCTGCCCCTGAGGAGGTCTTGTGTCGTCCGCCTCGCGAGGCTTCGCCCCTCGCAAGGGTCTTGGGTGTTTTGCTAGTGAAGATGGGCCGTACCAGGCCACTGGAGGAGCCACGCTATGGGCCGCAGGCAGACAAGTCTGGGACCCCCATTCCCAGAACGCCGACAATGGTCGTGCGCACGGTACACGGCCATGCGCACGGGGTGCTACAGCGTCAGCTCCCTGGGTAGCCCGTGCGCACGGGGTCTTGAGGCTCGTGGGCATGGGGTCGCCTGGGAGGTGCAGTCTTGCTCCTCTTGGCTTCCTTCTTCTTCCTCGATGCCTTGGGGTGCTTCTCCTCCTCCTTTGGGGCATCCCTCAGCTGCTTGGTGGCGGCGGTCTTCATACCTAATGACACATAGCATGTTTTGGTGAGATAGCAACCAAGTCCCATTCATGTCCATATCTTTCTCAAGTAGGAGTGAGTTCACCTTGGTTTCCATTGCGCGTGCTCGAGCTCTTGTCATGGGCCCACATGGTGCTTGATGAGTTTGTGTAGCGTCCATGGGGATGATGGAAGGATGCTCCGCATCATCTCCCCTCCCCACTTGGGTGAGATCTATCCTCGGATCGTGATCTTCCTCACCATGGTATGGGGTCAAGTCCTTGGCGTTGAATGTGCCGCTTACATTATACTAGTCACGTGGGATGTCGATCTTGTAGGAGTTGTCATTGTATCATGCTAGCACCTTGAAGGGTCCATCGGCTCATGGTAGTAGCTTGGATTTGCGCTCGTTGGGGAAGCGGTCCTTGTGGAAATGAAGCCATATGAGGAACACCATTGGTGTCTTGTTGATGTTGAGCTTCATGGCGAGGCGTTGTACTTAACGCTCGATCGTGGCCCTTGTATCTTCATGCACCTTCTTGTGATAACTTTCTCTTGCACTTGCGTCCATGTTTGCTCGTTCTTGAAGTGGAAGCAGTAGGATGTCCAATGGGGACAATGAGTTGAAGTCATAGACGACCTGGAAGGGGGACTTGCCGGTACTAGAGTGTCTTGCTCGATTGTAGGTGTACTCAGCGATGGGTAAGCACTCCTCCCACTCCTTGATGTTCTTTTTTGATCAACACGCGTAGGAGAGTAGATAGCTTCCGGTTGGTAACTTCCGTTTGTCCATCGGTTTGGGGATGATATGCCGTTGAGAAAAGAAGCTTGATTCCGAGCTTGGCGCATAGTGTCTTCCAAAAGTAGCTTAGGAACTTGACATCTCGGTCCGACACGATTGTCCTTGGCACGCCATGTAACCTCAAGATTTCCCTACAAAAAATATTTGCAACATGTGAAGCATCGTCTATCTTATTGCATGGGATGAAATTTTCCATTTTAGAGAATCGATCCACAACAACAAATACGGAATCCTTGCCATTTTGTAGGCAAACCAAGCATGAAATCCATACTAATATCTTCCCATGGTTGATATGGAATTGGAAGTGGCATATGTAAACCATGAGATTGAGCTTTGGACTTGGCTTTGCGGCATGTAGAGCATTGATTGGTGAAGCTTGCAACATCACGGAACTTGTTTGGCCAAAATTACCTGAAGGAGGGTGTGGCAAAGGTCTTGTCACGCCTGAAGTGTCACATTAGTCCTCCATCGTGAGCCTCTTGCAAAAGTAACAGACGAAGCGAAGACTCGGGTATACAAAGTTTGTTAGCGTGCATAAGGTAGCCATTCTTGAGATAATAGTTCTCTCAACAAGTGTTAGAAGACATTTGGCATAAGAAATCGCAAATGAAGAATCATGTGCATAAAGATCTTTAACATGCTCAAAGCCAATGACATTCAACTCAAGTTGAGTAAGTAACATGCACTTGCAGGAAAGAGCATCTGCCACAACATTTTCTTTACCCTTAATGTACTTGATCACATAAGTAGAAGATTCAATAAATTCACTCCATTTAGCATGTCGTTTATTCAACTTGGTTTGACCTTTAAGGTATTTAAGTGTCGCATGATCGGTATGTATGAAAAATTCATGTGAGTGAAGATAATGCTCCCAAACATGCAATACTCGCACTAAAGCATACAATTCTTTGTCATAGATGGGATAGTTAAGTTGAGCTCCGGAAAGTTTTCCACTAAAGTATGCAATTGGACGCTTTTCTTGCATCAAAACTCCACCAATACCATTACCACTAGTAGCACAATGGACCTCAAAAGTTCTGTTGAAGTTAGGCAATGCAAGAATTGGAGCATGTGTAAGCAAAGATTTGAGCTCATCAAATGCGGTAGATTGATAGGGTCCCCAAACAAAGGGTGCATTCTTCTTACTCAAGGCATGTAAGTATGTAACAGTGAGGCAATAGAGCTAAAGTCTTTCACAAAGCAACGACAAAAACCCGCTAGACCAAGGAAACTATGCACTTGTTGGAAATTGGTGGGTTGTGGCCAAGTTTTAATTGATTCAATTTTAGACTCAACAACATGAACGCCCTTTGAAGACACAACAAAGCCCAAGAAAACAATCTTGTCAACACCAAAAGTGCATTTTTCCATATTGTCATAAAGTCGCTCTTTTCTAAGTTTGCAAAATGGACCTAAGATGAGTTACATGATCTTTGAGGGATTTTCTAAACACAAGCATATCATCAAAGTAGACCACAACAAACACACCGATGTATGGGCGAAGCACATAATGCATAACACGCATGAAAGTACAGGGTGCTTCCGATAAACCCATGGGCATAACTAACCACTCATGCAAGCCAAAAAAATTAAAATATGTCTTCCATTCATCACCTTCTTGTATGCGGATTTGATAATAGCCACTTTTAAGATCATTTTTTGAGAAAACGGTGGCGCTGCTAAGCTCATCTAGCATATCATCAAGGCGTGGAATGGGATGCCTATATCAAACGGTGATAGCATGTATTGGTCTAAAATCGGAACACATGTGAAAACTACCATCTTTATTAGGCACGAGAATGACTGGTACGGCACAAGGACTCAAACTTTCACGCACATGTCCATGGTCTATGAGATGTTGGACTTGCCTTTGAATTTCTTTAGATTCTTCGGGGTTGACGCGATATGGAGCCTTGTTTGGATGAGGTGTGCATCGGGAATGAGGTCGATGTGGTGTTCGATGCCACGTAGAGGAGGAAGACCGGGAGGTAGCTCCTCGGAGAATACATTCGCAAATTCCTACAACAATTGAGACAACACTAGAGGTAGATGGTTAGCATTGTTAGTCCTTGCCGTCTCATCTTTGCACACTAGGACATAGTGTAGGACACTCGAAGGCTTCTCACACACTTCTCTCATCTCTCTTTTTGTGGCTAGGATGACTAAGTTCTTCTCTCTTGGTGTGGAGTCACTCATTCTGGAATTGAGGCTCTCACTCTCTTTGTGGTGGTTCACTCTCTCACTAGTCTCTCCATGGTGGGTGGATGCTTGCTTGTTGGCGATCACTTGGCTTGGTGACATAGGTCGTAGCATGTACTTCTTTCCCTTCATCTTGAAGCTATAGTGGTTTGTTCTTCCGTTGTGGGTGACGCCGCGGTCAAATTGTCAGGGTCTTTCCAAGAGAAGATGACACGCAAACATGGAACCACATTGCACTCTAATGTGTCCTCGTAAGCTCCGATCTTGAACGAAACTTGCACGGTGTGTTCCACTTGAATGGTGTCGGAGCCTCTAAGCCATTGGACCTTGTAGGGGTGAGGATGCTTCTTCTTAACCAATTGTAGCTTGGAACATAGCTCGTCACTTGCCAAGTTGTGGCAACTTCGTCCATCGATGATGACTTTCACGGAACGCCCGTTGATGCCGGCCTTGGTGTGGAAGATGTGACACTGTTGGTCTTCATCTTGTTGTTGTTGAAGTGTCAAGACCTTGGAGACCACTAGATCGGGACTTGAATCATTGTCACAAAAGACTTGCTCATCTTGCTCTTCATTCACTCGATGATGCATGGCGACATTCTCGAGGGCTTCTATCTCGTCTTCACTCATGGAGTCGTATGTGCCATCATCATTTGCAATCATGGTTCACCAGTTGATGCATTGGAAGGACTTGTATCCACAGCCACCACATCTAAAGCACTTGAGAGAACTTGTCTTGACGGGGTCATCCGGCAGCACGGATGATGAGGAAGTCTTGGACTTTTAGTTGCTTGCTGGAGGACGAGACAAGGAAGGTGTCACTTTCTTGGAACTTGACTTGTCTCCAGTATGTGGTGATGTTGTAATTGAGGTAGAAGGTGCTGAAGTCGTGGAGGCTTGAGTGTTTGAGATGTAGGTCTTGGATGGGTACTTGGCGTATTTGAAGTCATCTTGTACTTGTCTCTCGGCCTTGGTAGCTTGATGAACTAGCTCAAGAAGGTTGGAGTAGGGTTGGAAGTCGACGATCTTCTTGATTGGATGATTGAGGCCATCCAAGAAGCGTGCCATATTCTGCTCATCATATTCCTTGACATTGGCTCTTATCATGGCAATTTCCATCTCTTGATAGTATTCTTCACCATCTTCGTGCCTTGCTTGAGGAGTTGCAACTTCTTGAAAAGATCTCGGTGTAGTGTGTAGGCACGAAGCGAGCTCTCATGACATCCTTCATTTGTGCCCAAGTCGTGATGGGTGGGTCGTCTCTCTCCCGTCGTCTTGTGAGCACTTGTTCCCACCAAATGAGGACACATTCTTGAAGCTCGAGGGATGCCATGGCAATCTTCTTTTCCTCGTCATAGTTGAGAAGACAGAATATTTTGTTGACCTTCAATGCCCATGAGAGATATTCTTCAGGATCGGTGCTTCCGGAGAACTTGGGCATGGTGAACTTGAGCTTGTCATGGCATAGTTCTTCATCATGTGGACGAGGGTGGTGTCGCGCTTGTCATGGAGGAAGGTCTTCAATCTCACGCTCCTCTTGAGGGACTCGCCGATGGGGTCAAGCCATATGTGTCCGGTTTCTTCTTCCTAGTTGCTCTTCAAGTCGTGCGGCTTCTTCTTGTTGTGCTCGACGAAGGTCTTCCTCTTGCTCACAGACGAGGCGGCTGCGTGCGGCAATGACTCTAGTGGACTCGCGAGGTGCTTGTTGAGATGCTTGAGCTTGTTCTTCATGACTTTGGTGCTCTTGCCGGAGTGCATCGCCGTCTTGAGATGCTTGACGTTGACGATGTGGTGGTGGTTGCCCTTGATCCATGGTTTCTTGTTCTTGGCGTCGCCCTTTTCACGTGCTCGAACTCGGTCTTGTAAGACATTGCCATGGAATGGATTTTCTTGAGCTTGGCAATCTTGAGGGTCATCACGTCGATGAGAATGAGCTCGAGGGGGACTTGCATCCAAAGAAGAGTACGATGAGGAGTGGCGACTTGAGTGGCGTCGTCTTGGTGAAGAAGTTGTGGAAGACGCGCGGCTCACGATCATGTTGCGGAATTCTACCATTTGTGTGGTCAGCTTGGTGTCGAGGTAGTCTCGTTGTTGTTCTTCCGATTGGCGTAGGTCGGTGGCGAGTTCCTCGACGCGATCACCCAAAGCTTCACTTTCTTGATGTAGAGCTCATTGTGCGATGAAGAAGTGACTCTTGGTGACAAAGTCGCGTTCGTCATCTTGCTCCTCGAAGAGTGGGTTAGCCGAAGATGAAGGCCTATCCATCTTGTGTAAGTGGTGGTGAGTATGAAAGTGAGAGAACAATACCAAAGTTACCTTTTCCGAAGATTACGGATGTATCAAGTACAGTCCCATGTGATGCTATATGCTACTTCTTGAGCTTGCATTGGTTTTTCCCTTGAAGAGGAAAGGGTGATGCAACAAACTAGATATACATATTTCCTCAGTTAGAGAACCAAGGTATCAATCCAGTAGGAGACAACACACAAATCACCAATACCTGCACAAACAATCAAACAACTTGCACCCAACACGATAAAAGGGTTGTCAATCCCTTCATGGGTACTTGCAAAAGTGAGATCTGATAGAGATAGATGGAACTAAACAAACAATAAAGTAAATATTTTGGGGCTTTTTGGTTTATAGATCAGAAAGTAAAAGATTGCAAAATAGTAGATCGGAAACTTATATGATGGAAAATAGACCCGGGGGCCATAGGTTTTACTAGAGGCTTCTCTCAAGATAGCAAATAATACGGTGGGTGAACAAATTACTGTCGAGCAATTGATAGAAAAGCGCAAAGTTATGACGATATCTAAGGCAATGGTTATGAAATATAGGCATCACGTATGTGTCAAGTAGAATGAAACGATTATGCATCTACTACTATTACTCCACACATCGACCGACTCCTGCCTGCTTCTAGAGTATTAAGTTCATGAAGAACAGAGTAACGCATTAAGTAAGATGACATGATGTAGAGGAATAAACTCAAGCAATATGATGTAAACCCCATCTTTTTATCCTCGATGGCAACAGTACAATACGTGCCTTGTTTCCCCTGCTGTCACTAGGAAAGGACACCACAAGATTGAACCCAAAGCTAAGAACTTCTCCCATTGCAAGAAAAATCAATCTAGTTGGCCAAAGCAAACCGATAATTCGAAGAGAATTACAAAGATATCAAATCATGCATAAAAGAATTCAGAGAAGATTCAAATAATATCCATAGATAAGCTGATCATAAATCCACAATTCATCGGATCTCGACAAACACACCGCAAAATAAGATTACATCGGATAGATCTCCAAGAACATCGAGGAGATCATGCTATTGAGAATCAAAGAGAGAGAAGAAGACATCTAGCTACTAGCTATGGACCCGTAGGTCTGAGGTAAACTACTCACGCTTCATCGGAAGGGCAACAGAGTTGATGTAGAAGCCCTCCGTGATCGAATTCCCCTCCGGCAGGATGCCAGAAAAGGCCCCAAGATGGGATCACACAGGAATAGAAGGTTGCGGCGCTTGAAAAGTGTTTTCGTGGATACTTCTGGTGGTTTGGGAATATATGTGAATATATAGGATGAAGAATTAGGTCAGGGGGTGTTGGAGTAGGCCACAAGGCAGGGGGAGCCCACCCCCTAGGGCGCGCCCCTATGGCTTGTCGTCTACTCCAAGGTCTCCTGGCTTGGAGTCCAAGTCCAACAGGTGTCTTCTGTAAAAATCATCGTGAAGGTTTTATTCCATTTGTACTCCGTTTGGTATTCCTTTTCTGCGAAACTCAAAAACAAGGAAAAAACAGAAACTGGCAGTAGACTCTGGGTTAATAGGTTAGTCCCAAAAATAATATAAAATAGCATATTAATGCATATAAAACATCCAAAACAGATAATATAATAGCATGGAACAATCAAAAATTATAGATACGTTGGAGACGTATCAAGCATCCCCAAGCTTAATTCCTGCTCATCCTCGAGTAAGTAAATGATAAAAACAAAAAAAATGATGTGGAATGCTACCTAACATATTTATCCAGGTAATTTTTCTTTATTGTGGCTTGAATGTTCAGATCCATAAGATTCAAAACAAAAGTTTAATATTGACATAAAAACAATAATACTTCAACCATACTAACAAGGCAATTATGTCTTCTCAAAATAACATGGCCAAAGAAACCTTATCCCTACAAAATCATATAGTCTGGCTATGCTCCATCTTCATCACACAAAATATTCAAATCATGCACAACCCTGATGACAATCCAAGCAATTGTTTCATACTTTTGATGTTCTCAAACTTTTTCAACTTTCACACAATACATGAGCATGAGCCATGGACATAGCACTATAGGTGGAATATAATATGGTGGTTGTGGAGAAGACAAATAGGAGATAATATCACATCAAATAGGCGTATCAACGGGCTATGGAGATGCCCATCAATAGATATCAATGTGAGTGAGTAAGGATTGCCATGCAACGGATGCACTAGAGCTATAAGTTTATGAAATCTTAAAAAGAAACTAAGTGGGTGTGCATCCAACTCACTTGCTCACGAAGACCTAGGGCAATTTGAGGAAGCCCATCATTGGAATATACAAGCCAAGTTCTATAACGAAACATTCTCACTAGCATATGAAAGTGACAACATAGGACACTCTCTATCATGAAGATCATCGTGCTACTTTGAAGCACAAGTGTGGTAAAAGGATAATAACATTGCCCCTTCTCTCTTTTCTCTCATTTTTTTGGGCCCTCTCTTTTTTTGGCCTCTTTTTTTGTCCGGGGTCTCAACCCGACTTGTGGGGGAATCATAGTCTCCATCATCCTTTCCTCACTTGGAACAATGCTCTAATAATGAAGAGCATCACACTTTTATTTACTTACTCCCTCCGTCTGCCAAAGAGTGAACGTCTGGCTCGAGTAATTTTCCCATAATAAGGGAACGTCTGGCTCCGCAACGATCCATCAAGGTAATTTTACGTTCACCCCCTCGGTGTACGCCTCAAGGCAACCGCAGCGGCCACCACCCAATCCACTCGTTCTCACCCCCGATGACCCAATCCACTCGTCCTCTCGCCCAAAATTTCCCCAATCTTCCTCCTCTCCCCCAACGTTTCTCCACCCCGATCCAATCCCAGTTCGTTGGGAGTCAATCCTCCCATCCAAGCCAATCATTGGTCATCAAGAGAGTAATGGCGGCTAGTCCATATGAACTCCCAGTATGGTGTGCACCTCACTAGAGCCATGGCGGGCAGCGGAGCGGGCAGAGGAGCAGAAGCCGGCGATGGCCAGCGAGTTGAGGCCGTCGCGACGGTCGGCGGCGCAACACGCGGCCGCGGAGGATCTGGTTCTAGAGGCCCTCACGGTGCTCGTGCAGTCAAGTTTCGACCGCGTTCGCCCTCGTACATCCTTTGGCGGTGGCGATTCGGTTGCGGCGCCAAGATCCTTGACCGGGACGAGGACATAGGGGCTGATGGTGAAGCGGGTGTAGGTCGTGGAGGCGTTGTACCCAGCACTGCAGGCGGGCATGCGGCTAACCAGGTCGGAGCGGCACCTGGTGCTGGGCAGGACAACGCATCCATAGGTGTTGGGCAAGATGGCACGGCGGCATTAGTGCATCCTGGAGCTGACCATGACGCAGCGGCCGCAGGTGCTGGGAACGTTGAGGAGAAGATACGCAAGCCCTACTAGCTCCGTAAGTTGGCTAGATGTAGTCTTGAATTTGTTTGGCTTTCAGTTTGGCTGGATGTAGTAAGTATGGCTACATATTTTTATGTTCTGCAAGTATGAAAATCAACTCATACTATTGGAGTATGGCAGATATTATTACTATGGATGATCTATATTTATGGTGATTAGTGTTGTGGTCTCTAAAAATAATTTCCGGTTATGGATGATCCATTGTTATGGTGATTAGTGTCCTGGTCTCTAAACATAATTTTCGGTTGTGTATGATATCTTGTTAAGACAGTGATTTTAGGTTGGATAAATGGTACTATGATGATGAATAAACAATCAAGTCCTGGTCTCTAAAATCATGCTATCATACAGAGATTGTAGTGTTATTGTAACAACATTCATGATGATCTCTTGTACCAGATGATGATTTTGATCAACTGATTTCACATGAAAATTACTCTGGCCATGGATACTAGATGACGGATAATTTACATTCTTTATTTTATGATTTATATGATGCATGGCAAGAGTAATGCTGGAAGTGGCATGAAAATTACTCGATTCTAGATGATGCATTTTTTTAGATTTTCAATGTTGTTCCAATTGTAAGTTGGATAAATAATTGGATAAACAAATGATGAACTCAATAATAGTTGGATAAAAAATTTCAACCCAATGTCCAGCATTACAAAAGTTGCCGCATCTAATATTAGAACTTCTAGTTGGCTAAGGTCTGCAAGACGTTCTCATAGAGTTTGCGATCACAATCTAAAACATTAGGAAGATTTCCTGCACGTTCAAGGCCATCCTTGTACATGTGAGGGATCTTTTAGTCGTTGCCTCCACCTCTCTTCGTGACCTCAATTAAGCAGCTTTGTAGTGTAAGAAAAATCATGTTTATCTTATCAGCATCATAGGCATCATATTCTTGCTGTACATTGTTGATTAGCTCATCTAAATTGTTAGAGAACAATCTATCTAACATGGACTGTAGTGAGGAAAATAGGCCAAGGTCTAGGATATTCATATCCGGTGAGTTCGAAGGCTGTTGCATGAGGCGAATATCAAGCCCCGTTTGGGAAACATCATTAAGGAAACCTGGGTCATTAATTGGGACATGTGAGGGTGCATTATCTTGCTGGATCCATATCGTCTCACCTGCGAGCTCTTGAGGCCAAACTGCTTGAATAGCTGGTAGTACCTTTTGATTCAAAAACTCCCTTGATATATCTCTCTTAACTCAGATTGTTTTCGTGATTAGTGTCCCTCTTGGATGGTAATCACTTTTCCTTGGCGCTGGCTCCTAGAACCAGCAAAGCAACTCAAGTTAGATTAAGTACTAATGTGCATAATAAATAAAAGGATTAAAGGTTCAAATTAACCTTTTTGATAAATGGCCAAATGCCTATCTTCCCATCAAAAATGCAAATACCTTCTGCATTGTATCTAGGCCTGGCTATAGCAGCCAAAAACATTATTTTGCTAATGGAGTTCTTATTTTGCACAGTCCTATGTGGGTATTCTTCCGATGGCAGCTTGTAGAATTTCATGGTCTTCTGAGTGATGTTAAACCACTTTTCATATATATGTATTATGTTACGCATATCCTTGAACGTGGGCCTATTTTGCAAACTTTGTTGGTCAAACATAGAGAGACAAAACTGCAGCCTAGCCTTTTTGTTTGCTTCCTTCAAATATGGTTTGAGTGAGCTTGAATGCCTATCAAGCAAGCCGTCCGTAAACATCCTATGTAGTGTGCTTTTCTTCACACCCAAAGCTCTTGCGAGACTGGATATAGTTCTCCTTTGGCTCCGAGGAATCTCAAGAACCATACTGAGGTCAACTACAATCCTTTTGCGCCCATGGTTTTTCAGCTTCCTTGATCTTACATCAACGGGTACGCCTTGTCGAAGGCAGTCCTTCACTCTCCTCCAAACACGTTTGACCTTCTACACCGAAACATGGAACATGTTTGCAACTTCTTTGGTTGTGGTCTTCTTTAATTTCCAATTGACACTTCTTGCTAGCAACTCTTCATAAATACCAGTCCTTTGCAAATCTGTTAAATTCTTGTATTTGTCTTCATGATGAACTTGCTCATTATCTTGTTGCTCTTGCTCCACATACATGTCTTCTTTTGGTGCTGAATCATACATGGCTTCATCTGCTAAATCATCAAGCTTTTCTTCCTCAAACTGAATCTCTATATCGCCTGCATACACACCATAGTCTTCCTCGACAACTTGAAGGTTATGTAGAGCTTCATCCATTGCTTGCACTTCCTCTTCCAGGCTCTGGAAAACACCGCCTTGGTTTTCAAGTTCATGGTCTACAAGGTGAGGTTATGTGAGTAGTTGAATAATATTATAATTAAACATTCATATCTGCTATAACTAAATTATTTTACTAACCCGATTCATGTAGGTTCTCTTCTCCATGGGCAACATTGGCCTCATGTTCCTCTTCTCCATGGGCAATGCCAGGCTCATGTTCATCTTCTACATGAAGACCGACATGGGTTTCTTCATGCAAGGCCGCCTCAAGTTCGTCCTCTATGGCGAAGAAGAATAATCGGCATGTGCACATGAACAAGGAGAATAAAGGAGTAGACGATCAAGATGTACCTGGGCTCATGTTCAGATTGATTTGATGACCAACCTGGAGCAGTTCTTCATGCAAGGGAGGCTCATGTTGATCTTCTTCGGCGAATTGGTGGCCGTCCTGGAGTACTTCTTCATGCAAGTGAGGCTCAAAACCGACCTAGAGTTCTTCATGCAAGGCAGCCTCAAGTTCGTCCTCTATGGAGAAGAAGAATCATCAGCATGTGCACATGAACAAGGAGAACAAATGAAAAGATGATCAAGATGTACCTGGGTTCAGGTTCAGATCGATTCGATGACCAACCTGGAGCAATTATTCATGCAAGGGAGGCACATGTTCAACTTCTCCCTCTCCTGGTGCTATGTTCAAGTCAATGGCCATGGCCTATCTATGTGTTGTTCTACTTTGTGCTAGTGTGCTGGTTGTTCTACTTGGTGCTAGTGTAATGGCTTTATAGCTGGGTATAGTCCCTTGGACTCCTGAATTTGAAATCTGGCTCATAGCTCAATTCTGTAATTTGTCGCTTCTAATTCTGTAATCTGGCGCCATATTGTACTAGTACTCAACTATCAGTTGTAGACGGTAGAAAGTGTTGTGGCGGGAACAAATTTCTGTTGGCAAAGTTGTGTTTACTTCTCCCTTCTCATTTATTATCAACGGGTATCGAGGCATTGGTAAAGCTGTTGGCACCTTAATTGAGTGGCGGGAGGACTTTTTTGCAAAATCCTTAATTTGTCTTAGAATACCCAGACGTTCACTCTTTGGCGGACGGAGGGAGTACAACTCAAGAATTACAACTCGATACTTAGAAAAAAATATGACTCTATATGAATGCCTCCGGCGGTGTACCGGGATGTGCAATGAATCAAGAGTGACATGTATGAAAGAATTATGAAAGGTGGCTTTGCCAAAAATACAATGTCAACTACATGATCATGCAAAACAATATGACAATGATGAAACGTGTCATAATAGACGGAACGGTGGAAAGTTTCATGGAAATATATCTCGGAATGGCTATGGAAATGCCATAATAGGTAGGTATGGTGGATGTTTTGAGGAAGGTACATGGTGGGTGTATGGTACCGACGAAAGTTGCATGGTACTGGAGAGGCTAGCAATGGTGGAAGGGTGAGAGTGTGTATAATCCATGGACTCAACATTAGTCATAAAGAACTCACATACTTATTGCAAAAATCTATTAGTTATCAAAACGAAGTACTATGCGCATGCTCCTAGGGGGATAGATTGGTAGGAAAAGACAATCGCGCGTCCCCGACCGCCACTCATAAGGAAGACAATCAATAAATAAAGCATGCTCCGACTTCATCACATAACGGTTCACCATACGTGCATGCTACGGGAATCACAAACTTTAACACAAGTATTCCTACAATCCACAATTACTCACTAGCATGACTCTAATATCACCATCTTCATATCTCAAAACAATCATAAGGAATCAAACTTCTCATAGTATTCAATGCACTTTATATGAAAGTTTTTATTATATCCCTCTTGGATGCCTATCATATTAGGACTAAATTTATAACCAAAGCAAATTAAAATGCTATTTAGAGACTCTCAGAATAATATAAGTGAAGCATGAGAGTTCAATAATTTCTATAAAATAAAGCCACCGTCGTGCTCTAAAAAGATATAAGTGAAGCACTAGAGCAAAATTGCCTAGCTCAAAAGATATAAGTGAAGCACATAGAGTATTCTAATAAATCAGATTCATGCATGTCCCTCTCAAAAGGTGTGTACAGCAAGGATGATTGTGGCAAACTAAAAAGTAAAGACTCATATCATACAAGACGCTCCAAGCAAAACACGTATCACGTGGTGGATAAAAATATAGTCTCAAGTAAAGTTACCGATAGACGAAGACGAAAGAGGGGATGCCTTCTGGGGCATCCCCAAGCTTAGGCTCTTGGTTGTCCTTGAATATTACCTTGGGGTGCCTTGGGCATCCCCAAGCTTAGGCTCTTGTCACTCCTTATTCTATAGTCCATCAAATCATTACCCAAAACATGAAAACTTCACAACACAAAACTCAACAGAAAATCTCATAAGCTCTGTTAGTATAAGAAAATAAATCGCCACTTTTGGTACTATTGTGAACTCATTCTTTATTTATATTGTTGTAATATCTACTGTATTCCAACTTCTCCATGGTTCATACCCCCCCCCAATACTACCCATAGATTCATCAAAATAAGCAAACAACACATAGAAAAAAGAATCTGTCAAAAACAGAACAGTCTGTAGTAATATGTAACTCTCGAATACTTCTGTAAATCCAAAAATTCTGAAAAATTAGGAAATCCTGGAAATTGTGTTTATTAATCTTATTCAATAAGAATCAGTATTTTATCATGCATATGTTAAAAATGAGAATTGTTTTCCTGGGTGCAAAAGTTCATGTTTTTCAGCAATATTAAATCAACTATCACCGTAAGCCATCCCAAAGTTGTTACTTGGTACAAACACTTAACTAAAACACAAAAACCACATCTAACCAGAAGCTATATGAATTATTTAATGCAAAACTGAACCTAAAAAGGAAAAACAAAAATAGAATTGGGTTGCCTCCCAACAAGCGCTATTGTTTAACGCCCTTAGCTAGGCATAAAACACGAATAGATCTAGGTTTTGTCATCTTTGGCATGCAATCCATAAGTGGCTCTCATAATAGATTCATAAGGCAATTTAATTTTCTTTCTTGGAAAGTGTTTCATGCCCTTCCTTAACGGAAATTGAGATCTAATGTTTCCTTCTTTCATATCAATTGCACCAATCGTTCTAAGGAAAGGTCTACCAAGAATAATAGGACATGTAGGATTGCAATCTATATCAAGAATAATGAAATCTACAGGAACATGATTCCTATTTGCAACAATAAGAACATCATTAATCCTTCCCATAGGTTTCTTAATGGTGGAATCCGCAAGATGCAAATTTAAAGAACAATCATCAAATTCACGAAAACCTAACACATCACATAAAGTTTTTGGAATCGTGGAAACGCTAGCACCCAAATCACAATAAAGCATGGCACTCATAATCTTTAATCTTAATCTTTAATAGTAGGTTCCCACTCATCATAAAGTTTTCTAGGGATAGAAACTTCCAATTCCAGCTTTTCTTCAAAATATTGCATCATGGCATCAACGATATGTTTAGTAAAAGCTTTGTTTTGATTATAAGCATGAGGAGTATTCAACATGGATTTCAAAAAGGAAATACAATCTATTAAAGAAATTATCATAATTAAATTCCTTTAAATCCAAAAGAGTGGGTTCATTGGTACTTAAAGTTTTGACCTCTCCAATCCCACTTTTATCAATTTTTGCATGAAGATCTAGAAACTCCAAATCATGGGGACGCCTTTTAACTAAAGTTGACTCATCTCCAGTCCCATATTTATCAAGATTTATATTGGAAAACAAATATTCAATAGGATTCACATCAATCACTTTAGTATCTTCATCATTATTTTCACACAAACTAGAAGAACACACTTTTACAAACCAATCTCGTTTAGCACGCATCTTAGCGGTTCTTCCTTTGCACTCATCAATGGAGATTCTCATAGCCTTTAGAGATTCATTGATATCATTCTACGGTGGAATAGATCTAAGTTTCAAAGAATCAACATCAAGAGAAATTCTATCCACGTTCCTAGCCAAATCATCAATCTTAAGCAATTTTTCTTCAACCAAAGCATTAAAATTCTTTTGCAAACTCATAAATTCTTTAACACTATTCTCAAAATCAAAGGGCATCTTATTATAATTTGCATAAGAATTTTTGTAGGAATTACCATAATTATTAGAGGAATTACTAGGAAACGGCCTAGGATTAAAATTGCCTCTATACGCGTTATTACAAAAATTGTTCCTACCAACAAAATTCACATCCATAGATTCATTATTATTTTCAATCAAAGTAGACAAAGGCATATCATTGGGATCAATAGAAGCACTCTTGCTAGCAAATAATTTCATAAGTTCATCCATATTTCCACTCAAAATATTAATCTCTTCAATCGCATGCACTTTTTTACTAGTGAAAGATCTTTTGGTATGCCATTGAGAATAATTAACCATAATATTATCTAGGAGTTTAGTAGCTTACCCTAAAGTGATTTCCATAAAAGTATCAATCATCCACAGATTCAAACCATGAGTAGGGCAATTTCATATCATCAATTTCATCCTCTCCCAAGATTGTGCAACATGTTCATGATCAAGTTGCTTAAAATTCATAATATCGTTCCTAAGGGAGATGATCTTAGCGGGAGGAAAATACTTGGAAATAAAAGCATCTTTACACTTATTCTTACTATTTTTAGGCAAAGATGAAAACAAAGTTTTAGCACGATCTCGAAGTGAGAACGGAAATAGCTTCAATTTAACAATATCATTATCCACATATTTTTTCTTTTCCATATCACACAACTCAACGAAATTGTTCAGATGGGATGCGGCATCTTCACTAGGAAGGCCGGAAAATTGGTCTTCCATAATAAGATTCAGCAAAGCGACATTAATGTCATAAGATTCTGCACTAGTGGCGGGAGCAATCGAAGTGATGCGGAGCATCCCAAGGCCATCCCCATGGACCTACCTACATCTCCCACGACACCACTTGGACCCATGACAAGAGCCCGTGTGAGAGCCATCGAGAACGAGGTTAACTCTCTCCTTGTTGAACTTCCCTTTGACCCACGTGAGACATGGCTACTACCTCAATCAGAGTTGCTTTGTGTGCTTAGGTACCATGTAAGCAACCAAGGAGATGGAACGGTGCAAGATGGACATCAAGAGCATGGAGACATTCTGCCCAGCCCTGAAGGACCGGAACAACCGCCCGACCACCGCCCGGGTGGAACAACCGGCCGACCATCGCCCAACAACCGGTCTGCCTTCTGTGATCGAGCGGCGCAAGGCCGGCACTACACCGGATGTACCGGTAACTACCAAAAGACCGGTACTGCCGCCCCGACAACCAGTACAACCGCTGGCCCCTTCGACGTCCATCTCCGCAAGCCAGCGCCAGACCTCCCAGCAGAACTACCGCCTTCCAGGACCGGTACTTCCGCCATGCATGAGCTCCCAGCGGAACAACTGCCCCCTTAACCGGTACTACCGGCCCTGCCTGCGCGCAGTCACTTGGGCCAAGGCCCGTGTACCCTTTCGTTACCTAGACTATAAATACTCTATCCCGTACAACTTTCTAGGGTTAGCATTGGTTTAGCTCATTTGAGAGATAGAGCATTGCTCATCCATATCGGATTTACTCCACGAGAGAGACCGCGGCCCCTCTACGGAGAAGATCCACCTTGGATTCAAGACCCCTTTACGGGAAGATCCCCTTGTGGATTCAAGACCTCCTCACGGAGAAGAACCGGTTACCGTGTATCGTCCCTAGTTGTCCGTGGTTTCGTGTATCGTCCTATGTACTCGAGGATCTAGCCCATGTGTGACTTATTCATGTCGGTATAGTGTTTTCCTCTTGTGTTTTCCTTCCGTTCATCCTCGTGTTCTTCGTGTTTTCCCTGGGATCCGCTCCTTTCATGAAAGATCGGGCGATTAGGGTCTCCACCCTACATCATCTTGGTATCATGAGCAAGGTTGATCACGATTTTGGAGCCTCCCCGTTGTGTTTCTAGCCTAATTTTGTTGTTTTTCGTCCTAATCCGAAAATCCCCACCAAAAATAGCCCCAATTTTTTTTGTGATTTGTTGGTGTGTTGATGTTTTGTTGGATCTGATCCGTGGATTTGCTTTGGTTTCAAGCGGATCTAGCATCTCCCCATTTCTCTCCACATTCCATCCTTGAAATCGCTCGAATTTTGACAACGAAATCATCCCTTTCCGTCCCAAAAACCCATCCCCGATCCAGATCTTCGATTTTTCCGACCCTAGCAGTACTACCGCCCCCACGAGCGGAACTACCGCTAAGGCCCCAACCGGTACCACTGCCTTCACAAGCGATACTACCGCCCCACCCAGTTTCAGTTGAAACCGACTGGCATCTTTGCCAACCACTTATACACCATCACCACTTTCGCATACTACCCCCCCCCCCTTTTTGTGCCAGTTTCACACTCCGACACATGTTGCCACTTCGAGGTTTGAGAATTTGAGTTGCGGTACCGTATCCTTTTGTGTTTCGGCTATTTAGGTACGGTTCGGCATCGACAACACCTCCGCTCATCTTCGCCACGGACGCGACATCAACAACGACCACCCCGACTACATCATGGTATTCGTGCCACCATTTTGACACCATACCGGAAGCAAGACCGGTAACCTCATCTTGGTATTGGACACATCACTCTTGTCATTACATTGATAGCCATCATAGCCTTACTCATTTGCGTTGCTTACCCATCAAGACTAGCCATTGAGTATTGCCGGCAACGAGACTTGTGCACATTAGTGATCATACTTCCCATAGCATACATACGTCATTGTTGCCTATATTGATATCATCTCTTGTGTCACCAAATTGTCATCGCATACTAACTTGCTATCTTGGTTCGTCAAGCATTGCATGAGAAAAGAGCTCAAACATCAAAGAGCCAAGGAAGCTTTTAAGCAAAAGAGGAAGGATAAGCAAAGAGCTTTTAAGCAAGAACCATAGCATCATACAACATTAAGATTGTCATACTCGATCATCTTGGATCGTATCATAGCCGCACCTTGCATACAAAATATTTGGGATAGAAGTCGTTGCATTTTTGCTAAGTAGGTTGTGCACAAGTTTTTGTATCCGCCTATCGTGCAATCGTGCTAGCGTCTCTCTAGTGTTGTGCAACAAGAGCATTTTTGTGGATTCCACACTTTGGCTCACCCTTGGTTGCACAACCCCACTTATCTTTTTGCGCGTGTGTTTCTGTGTACCTTATATGCTTGGTCTACTTGTTACATTGCATCTTACGAATCTTTTCCAACATTATTGAAGCTCACTTAAAAATTGCGTCAAATTTTTGTGCCACCATCCTAACCAAGCTCCACCATAAGCTTTTACTTGTGTAGGTGTGAGAAACCCACGAGAATTCGTACCAATTGGGCTATTTCCTTGTCCTACATTGGAGTGATCATCGATTCACTTTCAACTTCGGTCAAGGTACATTTAGTATTCATTCTTCTCTTTCTACCACTCACATTTGTCTTGGAATGATGGATAGGCCAAGTACTTCTACCAACCCACTCTTCATGGAGCAAGACGACGACATGACCTCCTTCGTCACCAAGAGTCACCTCTGTGATGCCCGGATAATTAGGCTACAGTGATACTCTGCTAATGATGCCACATCACCTCCGTTACTGTTGCTAATCTATCGTTAGATCAAAACCGGTCCAAAATTCAAATTCAAGATTTGGTAAATAATAAAAGTTTTCGAATATTAAAATAAAAATGTCCGGTTTGTACTAAATATTACATAGATAATTATGGTGAAGAAGACACAGTTTTATATAATGCTTAAATGCCCTGAATTAAATAAAACAAAATAGGAAAAATGAATAAAGGAAAAAGAAAATACAAAGGGAAAAACAAAACTAACAAACAAAAAAAATAGAAAAGAACCCCCCCCCCACTGGGCTCCGGCCCAGCTGCCGGCCGGCCCAACCGGCCATTCCACCACTCCCCTAACCCCCACTCCCCCCGATCCAACCCTAGCCACCACCCACTCCCCCCACTCCCCCTCGTTAGCCCCCCACCTCCCGATCCGATCTGGATCGAGGAGGGGAACCGAACCCCGAGTCTGAATCCGCTCCCGACCCCATCGCCTTGAAGCCCCCCCCCCCCCCGGAGCCCCACCACCGTCCCCCCCCTGCCTCGCCGCCCCGCCTGGACCTCGTCGGAGCGCTCCCTCGCCGGACCTCCTCCCCGTCTCCGTCGGTCGTCCCTGGTCTCCTCCGCAACGGCTTCCTCGAGCCTCACCGCCCCCCTGGTCTCTACTCGAACGTGAGGCCCGCCTCTCCTCTCTTCCCTCTCTGTCCGGCGTCGCCTCCCATTCGTCCCCGTGCCCTAGCACGAGCAGCTCCGCCCCTGACCTCCCCCTCCGTGGCCGCGCTGTGCGCGCGACGCGCCTGCGCGCCCGTCGCATCCCCGACGGCTGGCCGTGCTTCGCTGCTCCTCAAAGGCCGCCAGCTCGCGCCGCGCCTCCCGCCATCTGCGGGCCCACGCGAACCCCGCCGCTGCTGCGCCGCTCACTGTCGTTGCGCACCCCGCCCGCTGCTCCGGCCGACCCCCCCCCCCCCCCCCCCCCCCCCCCCCCCCCCCCGCCACCTCGCCTACCTCCGCCCAGCAGCCCTCCTTCACCCCCTTCGGCACCCTAGCGGCTACCGCACCGGCCGACTTGGCCATGGCCGCTGGCTGCGTGCGTGCCCCGCCCAGCCCGAACATGTCCGGCGCGCCAAGGGTGTGGCCTGGACATTGTCCGGCCATGTATGGTGCTGCCCTGGACGTGTCCGGCTGGACATTGTCCAGTGGCCCAGTGCTACTGTCAGTAAAAATAAAATAAAATAATAATAATAATAATAATACTAATTAAATTAATTTTAAAAAAAGATGAATTAATAAATAATAACTAAAATTAATTAAAATGATAATTAATTAATTGATTAAAGGATTAATTAAATTAATTAATCTTGATTAGATTAACCTAATTACTAGTTAACTTAATTAACCCCCTGATTAGACTAATCAATCAATGACCTGAGGGCCCCACACATAGTTGACCCAGTCAACTGCTCAGTTGACTGCTGACGTCAGCATGATGTCATGCTGACGTCATCTTTTACAATTTAGATAATGTTGAGTTAAAATATTTAAATTAGTCCTAAAATTGATTTAAATCTTTTAAAAATTAATATAAAATAAACCGTAGCTTAGATGAAAAAACTTTGTACATGGAAGTTGCTCAGAACGACGAGACGAATTCGAATACGCAGCCCGTTCATCCGCCACGCATCCCTAGCATAGCGAACACGCAACTTTCCCCCTCCGGTTCATCTGTCCGAAAACGCGAAACACCGGGGATAATTTCCCGGATGTTTCCCCCTTCACCGGTACCACCTCGTACCGCGTTAGGGCGCACCTAGCATCACGCTTTGTCATGTCATGCATCGTCATGCATTTGTTTGCATTATATTTATTGTTTCTTCCCCCTCTTCTCTCGCTAGACATCGAGACCGACGCCGCTGCTACCCAGTACGACTACGGTGTTGACGACCCCTCTCTCTTGCCAGAGCAACTAGGCAAGCCCCCCCTTTGATCACCAGATATCGCCTACTCTTCTCTATACTGCTTGCATTAGAGTAGTGTAGCATGTTACTGCTTTCCGTTATTCCTATCCTGATGCATAGCCTGTCCTTGCTACTACTGTTGTTA
Organism: Triticum urartu; assembly: GCF_003073215.2. Lineage (NCBI taxonomy): Eukaryota > Viridiplantae > Streptophyta > Magnoliopsida > Poales > Poaceae > Triticum > Triticum urartu. The sequence continues at coordinate 247,196,165 of NC_053027.1, read as the reverse complement.
CCATTACCTGCTATCCTACTGCTTAGTATAGGATGCTAGTGTTCCATCAGTGGCCCTACACTCTTGTCCGTCTGCCATGCTATACTACTGGGCCGTGATCACTTCGGGAGGTGATCACGAGCATATGCTATATACTTTACACTGTTACATTACCTGTGGTACTGTTCGGAGATGGGGGCTGAAGGGCCAGGTGGTTCCACCCAGGTAGTGGTGGGCCTGGGTTCCCGACGGCCCCCGACTGTTACCTTGTCGCGGAGCGACAGGGCAGGTTGAGACCACCTAGGAGAGAGGTGACCTGGCCCTGGTCGGCGTTCGCGGACACTTAACACGCTTAACGAGATCTGGGTATTTGATCTGAGTCTGGCCTTTTGGTCTATACGCACTAACCATCTACGCGGGAGTAGTTATGGGTATCCCGGCGTCGTGGTATCAGCCGAAGCCTTCGTGACGTCAGCGACTGAGTGGCGCGCGCCGGATTGGACCGTAAGCCTGCTCTTGTATTAAGGTGGCTAGTTCGGCTTCCGGCCGCGTTCGCAACGTGCAGGTGTGCTATGGGCGATGGGCCCAGACCCCTGTGCGCTTAGGTTTAGACCGGCGTGCTGACCTCTCTGTTGTGCCTAGGTGGGGCTGCGACGTGTTGATCTTCCGAGGCCGGGAATGACCCAGGAAAGGGTGTCCGACCAAATGGGATCGAGCGTGTTGGGGTATGTGGTGCACCCCTGCAGGGAAGTTAATCTATTCGAATAGCCGTGATCTTCGGTAACAGGACGACTTGGAGTTGTACCTTGACCTTATGACAACTAGAACCGGATACTTAATAAAACACACCCTTCCAAGTGCCAGATATAACCCGGTGATCGCTCTCTAACAGGGCGACGAGGGGAGGATCATCGGTTAGGGTTATGCTATGCGATGCTACTTGGAGGACTTCAGTCTACTCTCTTCTGCATGCTGCAAGACGGAGGCTGCCAGAAGCGTAGTCTTCGACAGGATTAGTTATCCCCCTCTTATTCTGGCATTCTGCAGTTCAGTCCACATATGATACCCTTATTCCATTTGATACCCATGCATATGTAGTGTAGCTCCTTGCTTGCGAGTACTTTGGATGAGTACTCACGGTTGCTTTCTCCCTCTTTTCCCCCTATCCCTTCTACCTGGTTGTCACAACCAGATGTTGGAGCCCAGGATCCAGACGACATCGTCGTCGACGACTCCTACTACACCGGAGGTGCCTACTACTATGTGCTGCCCGCTGACGACGACCAGGAGTAGTTAGGAGGATCCCAGGCAGGAGGCCTGCGCCTCTTTTGATCTGTATCCCAGTTTGTGCTAGCCTTCTTAAGGCAACTTGTTTAACTTATGTCTGTACTCAGATATTGTTGCTTCCGCTGACTCGTCTATGATTGAGCTCTTGTATTCGAGCCCTCGAGGCCCCTGGCTTGTAATATGATGCTTGTATGACTTATTTTATTTGTAGAGTTGTGTTGTGATATCTTCCCGTGAGTCCCTGATCTTGATCGTACACGTTTGCGTGTATGATTAGTGTACGGTCAAACCGGGGGCGTCACAAGTTGGTATCAGAGCCGACTGCCTGTAGGAATTCCCCTTCCACACTCCTTGGCCGAAGTTGAGTCTAGACATTACAAAAACTTTTACTAACATGGCTGTGTGCCTTACGGGCCCACATCGCCATCTGGGTGGTAGTAGGATCTTTTACTCCTTGACCTATACTCTGGGACTCTGACATCTCTTCTATTCGGGTTAAATGATTTTTCTAAAATCTAACTCTAGGTTCTCGTTACCACTTCCTGCCGGAGAGCCCTTTAATACGGATGATCGACTGCTTCAACGGAAGATTCTGACAATACGCTCGGATGTTCCCTCGATACTTTGTGCCATCCCTCTTGCAATTCCCCTTCCACCGTAAACCCTTAAGGATAACTACTTACAGTTGTTATTCTTACATTCATCCCCAGTTGGTCTTGTTATTACAAGATACCCCGAAACACTCGCCGTTGTTTCGATAATCCTTTGAGCTTACTGCCTTGCAGTTCTTGACACATGAATATCCCTACGGATAATTCTCGCACTTATCGAGTATCTGCTCATCCCCCAGTTGTTCATGTGTTTCACAATGGTCATCGACATACTATTCGATCCTCCAAAAATCCTTAGTAGCTTATTGTTGTGCGAATACTTGTCTGCTTGCATTATGGTTGCGTTCCAAATGTCTAGCAATATTCATTAGTATCCCTTGTCATCATCATTTTCAGCCTTTAATTTGATGTGAGGTGAATGCTCTCAATCCTCAGTCGAAATCCTAGAATTCATCCTTCCGGATCAGACGTCATTTTAAACATGAACTGGTCCTCGGCCAATCAGATTGCCATCGATTGTACCCCTAAGTCTATTCAACTTGTCCGTCCTTGATCAGAGCGTTTGCTCCTGATCCCTTGATTTGAAAATCATAATTCCTTTGTTGTTTAAACGTTGAATTATTCAGATGTTCTGTAAAACGATGCATTTGCATTCTTTCTTCCTCTGATTGGGTATCGATACTCACATCAGCTCCATTGTGGATCACCATATCCACTGTTGGATTATTATCCGACCATGTCCTTCATAATTAATCACCTTGTGAGTTCTTTCTCCGATACATAATGCCTTTGGTAATTTGTATCCTCTCCTTTTGCCAACCATGCTCTGCTTTCGAGCTGGTAATATTTACTCTCAAAGCTTGTGGTATATGTTTCCACGATACCCTGATGGGTTGAACCTATGCCTTCCTTAATTTGTGTGACCTCGAAAGCTATGCGGGTTATACCCTGCTGACGCTTTGTCAGATAACTTTTCAACACTACAACTTCAAAAAGGGGAGGTAAATGTAAGGTTATGCATTGAAGAAGTGGGAGTCGACCTTGAACTTTGTGTTCATGCCCATGGACACGATGTAGATCTTATTATTAAAGCTTCTCTTAAATTAATTACTCCCTTGGTATAAGTTCATATTATATCAGGGATCTGGCCTTTTGCAATCGTGGTTTCGACCATGTTCTCTTTTAGGTACCGTTTCTCGTGCAAGTTTAAGCACTTGTCTTCTGCAGAGCAATACCCCAGTCCAACCTCTACTTTGATCTATCGTCGAGTATTACCCCCTGGTATCTCGAGGATACCACGGGATACATAACTTCTTATGAGTTCTTCATCAACTAATATTCTTGCCGATTCCATTTTTCCAACGGGTTCTCAGTTGTTAGAACCCCTCAAGGACACCGACAACTGAATTGAGTCCGCACTACGATTCAACAACTCTTGGTAACCTTCATTACTTACGAGTCTGAACTCGATCACGTCATTCCGAGCCTACTCGGCTATATCATTATCGTGCCAAATTTTAACTGTGCTACCTGGTCCTTCTTTCCGGAGCACAATTTCGACGATGGGCTAAGCTTACGTCGATCTTCCTTGTCTTATCTTTTCACCTCAAACAACAAAATTGATTTCAAGTTTGTGTCGTACCCATGGTTCCAATAACCTTTCGCTCCATCATTCGTTTGACTTGATGTCATTGCCGACCGATTACATCTCCATGAAACCTCTCGACAGAAATTGTCATGATCATCATCAACATTTTGAGCTCCTCAAGGATATCAATTGAATTCCTGATGAGAAATACCATCCTTTCCCTCGATGATTTGTGTTATCATCGACCACTCGATTGCCTTCCGTTCAACACAAACTTGTTCGTGTTTTGTGTTATACCTTGAGATCCTTGCTATCCAGCATTTGTTCTCCTTTACCTTGGAGTATTGCCATCTTTTATGTCAAGAATGTTGTGAGAATTTCACCACCTCTTGAGGATTCTTGGTATCGTGATACTTCTCACCATCACCATTCTTTCTTGGTCCTCGTGTTGATTCCAACCGGGGTACCAACAAGTGAACGGTGTTGTTTGGATTCTGCACTTCTAGCAACCCTATTGCTTTGAAGTTAATGGTCGGCCGTTCATTCTTAGACTATTGATTATTGAATCACCATTCTGACATTGGTCGTGCAACCCAACCCATATTTTGGGCGCACCTTTCAACCAATGTTTAATTGTGTATGTTTTCCGTGAGCATACTTCCTTATATCATTTGATCTGACTAATGTTATCTCCTTGTTCACTTAATTGTGGAAATCCATCTTTTGGAAATCTCGATGAATTGCCGTTGAGTTCACCAGACACCTCCTTGTCCTATCCTTGGATTAATGATGAGCTCTTGTTAACGGAAATCACTTCATAGTTCATTTCCCGAGAATCTTACATTGTCATCTTGTCAATTGTGTTGCACCTTTTCTTCTCAGGCTTACTAAGTCGGAGGTATCCTGGCACTAATCAGATCTGAATCTAGGTCAGATATGATGGTTGGAACATATTTCCAAGAGTTACAACAATGGTCCTTATGTGACCCGGTAAGGTGATGTCATGCCTAGCACACCTGGCCGGAGGCCCAATTGTTATAGTTTCCCTTTTCAGCCAGGCTATCCTTTCTTCCATGAGGAAATTGTAAGACTTATTCTATAAGTTCTTCCTGATGGACCCTTTTTGTTTCCAAAGTCTGAACTTGCTTGAAGACCATGTAATGCTATCTCGAAGCATGTTTGTGGTACTCCGATTGTCAACAAGGACATTTGAAGCCAATGCTAAATGTTTCCTGCTAAATTATCCAAACACCGCTGTATGGGTAATGTCATGAAATTTCTCTCCCTTACCTAAAGATCTTTTCTATGTTATATCCTGTCATGGATATCGTGCTCTGCTTGTCCTTAGGAAGGATATACCCCTGAAATATGTGTTTAAACACATTTTCCTTTCCCTTGTTCTGTTTAATTTGATAATCATATTTTCCTTTCCATTGTTTGGTTTAACCTTTCTTGTGATCTATATGATCTAAGCAGTAATATTCTCCTGCTTATTTAAACACCTCGGTGTACCATTCTGACAGCAAGACCCTGTTACTATTGTTGAAAACTTTCTGGTAACCGCCGATGGACGAGAACTCTACCTATTGGTCCGCCTCGTTCAACGAGCAGGAAAATGGTTCTTTTCGTCCCTCGCCCTTGGTACCGATGCTGTTGCCGACATAACCGACAGACTATCCTCTGACATGCCTTGCTTTCATGATCGTGCAATACGTCACCGCCCTTCCTGCTTTTAACCCACATGGTGGGCCCATAACCCACAGTTCCTCAGGATCGAAACCTGACTCTCCTGTACACCCCCTATTCCCAAAGTTATTCCTCACGCGTGGCCTCGTGTGTAATTCATGAGCCACCTTTTGATGAGATCATCAATCTGGTATCTGACGCAATACTTATTCCCATTGCTCTGAACCCCTTTCACACTTCACTTCAGGCAACGAATGATTGCCTATGCGCTCGAAATTTCCCATGTTACCTCCTTACCTTGCTCTCGATATTTTCGTAAATTTCAATTCGAGAGTTACTTTTCGCCACGTTCCCTAATGATTATCTACCGGATAAACAACCATGCAGAATTCCATTCTTCCGGTATACCCATCCTTTACTCCTCTGTAAGTACGATGGAGCTCCCAAAGGAAGGACGACAGCTTCCTCATGATGCATGGGTGTAGAGAAATGAAGACATCAACGCTATGGATCAACCTCTTCAAGAAGAGCAACCAAGACCGAGAACACTCGTTAGAATTTCGTAACCAGAAATTTCCCCTTAGTCCCCCTCTTAAATCTCGGGACGAGATTTCTTGTAGTGGAGGAGAATTGTGACGCCCGGATAATTAGGCTACAGTGATACTCTGCTAATGATGCCACATCACCTCCGTTACTGTTGCTAATCTATCGTTAGATCAAAACCGGTCCAAAACTCAAATTCAAGATTTGGTAAATAATAAAAGTTTTCGAATATTAAAATAAAAATGTCCGGTTTGTACTAAATATTGCATAGATAATTATGGTGAAGAAGACACAGTTTTATATAATGCTTAAATGCCCTGAATTAAATAAAACAAAATAGGAAAAATGAATAAAGGAAAAAGAAAATACAAAGGGAAAAACAAAACTAACAAACAAAAAAAATAGAAAAGAACCCCCCCCCCACTGGGCTCCGGCCCAGCTGCCGGCCGGCCCAACCGGCCATTCCACCACTCCCCTAACCCCCACTCCCCCCGATCCAACCCTAGCCACCACCCACTCCCCCCACTCCCCCTCGTTAGCCCCCCACCTCCCCGATCCGATCTGGATCGAGGAGGGGAACCGAACCCCGAGTCTGAATCCGCTCCCGACCCAATCGCCTTGAAGCCCCCCCACTGGAGCACCATCATCGTCGCCCTGCTGCCTTGCCGCCCCGCCTGGACCTCGTCGGAGCGCTCCCTCGCTGGACCTCCTCCCCGTCTCCATCGGTCGTCCCTGGTCTCCTCCGCAACAGCTTCCTCGAGCCTCGCCGCCCCCTGGTCTCTACTCGAACGTGAGGCCCGCCTCTCCTCTCTTCCCTCTCTGTCCGGCGTCGCCTCCCGTTCGTCCCCGTGCGCTAGCACGAGCAGCTCCGCCCCTGACCTCCCCCTCCGTGGCCGCGCTGTGCGCGCGACGCGCCTGCGCGCCCGTCGCATCCCCGACGGCTGGCCGTGCTTCGCTGCTCGTCGGAGGCCACCAGCTCGCGCCGCGCCTCCCGCCATCTGCGGCCCCACGCAAACCCCGTCGCTGCTGCGCCGCTCACTGTCGTTGCGCACCCCGCCCGCTGCTCCGGCCGACCCCCCCCCCCGCCACCTCGCCTGCCTCCGCCCAGCAGCCCCCCTTCACCCCCTTCGGCACCCTAGCGGCTACCGCACCGGCCGGCTCGGCCATGGCCGCTAGCCGCGTGCGTGCCCCGCCCAGCCCGGACATGTCCGGCGCGCCAAAGGGTGTGGCCTGGACATTGTCCGGCCATGTATGGTGCTGCCCTGGACGTGTCCGGCTGGACATTGTCCAGTGGCCCAGTGCTACTGTCAGTAAAAAAAATAAAAAAAATAAAAATAATAATAATTACTAATTAAATTAATTTTAAAAAAATGAATTAATAAATAATAACTAAAATTAATTAAAATGATAATTAATTAATTGATTAAAGGATTAATTAAATTAATTAATCTTGATTAGATTAACCCTAATTACTAGTAACTTAATTAACCCCCTGATTAGACTAATCAATCAATGACCTGAGGGCCCCACATAGTGACCCAGTCAACTGACTCAGTTGACTGCTGACGTCAGCATGATGTTCATGCCTGACGTCATCTTTTACAATTTAGATAATGTTGAGTTAAAATATTTAAATTAGTCCTAAAATTGATTTAAATCTTTTAAAAATTAATATAAAATAAACCGTAGCTCAGATGAAAAAAACTTTGTACATGGAAGTTGCTCAGAACGACGAGACAAACCTGGATACACAGCCCGTTCGTCCGCCACGCATCCCTAGCATAGCAAACACGCAATTTTCCCCCTCCGGTTCATCTGTCCGAAAACGCGAGACACCGGGAATACTTTCCCGGATGTTTCCCCATTCGCCGGTATCACATAATACCGCGTTAGGGCATACCTAGCACCGCGTATTGCCACGTCTTGCTTTGTGTTACATTTGATTGCTCTGTTATTTATTGTGTTCCCCCTCCGTTACTTCTTTCCGGTAGACCCTGAGGCCGATGCCGGTACCCCTGTGATCGACTACTTCGACGACCCCTCCTTCTTGTCTGAGCAACCAGGCAAGCCCCCCCCCCCTTGATCACCAGATATCGCCTACTCTCCTCTATACTGCTTGCATTAGAGTAGTGTAGCATGTTACTGCTTTCCGTTATTCCTATCCTGATGCATAGCCTGTCCTTGCTACTACTGTTGTTACCATTACCTGCTATCCTACTGCTTAGTATAGGATGCTAGTGTTCCATCAGTGGCCCTACACTCTTGTCCGTCTGCCATGCTATACTACTGGGCCGTGATCACTTCGGGAGGTGATCACGGGCATATACAATATACTTTACACAGTTACATTACCTGTGATACTGTTCGGAGATGGGGCTGAAGGGGCAGGTGGCTCCATCCCGGTAGAGGTGGGCCTTGGTTCCCGACGGCCCTCGACTGTTACCTTGTGGCGGAGCGACAGGGCAGGTTGAGACCACCTAGGAGAGAGGTGACCTGGCCCTGGTCGGCGTTCGCGGACACTTAACACGCTTAACGAGATCTGGGTATTTGATCTGAGTCTGGCCATTTGGTCTATACGCACTAACCATCTACGTGGGAGTAGTTATGGGTATCCTGGCGTCGTGGTATCAGCCGAAGCCTTCGTGACGTCAGCGACTGAGGGGCGCGCGCTGGATTGGACCGTAAGCCTGCTCTTGTATTAAGGGGGCTAGTTCTGCTTCCGGTCGCGTTCGCAACGTGCAGGTGTGCTATGGGCGATGGGCCCAGACCCCTGTGCGCTTAGGTTTAGACTGGCGTGCTGACCTCTCTGTTGTGCCTAGGTGGGGCTGCGACGTGTTGATCTTCCACGGCCGGGCATGACCCAGGAAAGTGTGTCCGGCCAAATGGGATCAAGCGTGTTGGGGTATGTGGTGCACCCCTGCAGGGAAGTTAATCTATTCGAATAGCCGTGATCTTCGGTAACAGGACGACTTGGAGTTGTACCTTGACCTTATGACAACTAGAACCGGATACTTAATAAAACACACCCTTCCAAGTGCCAGATACAACCGGTGATCGCTCTCTCACAGGGCGACGAGGGGAGGATCATCGGTTAGGATTATGCTATGCGATGCTACTTGGAGGACTTCAGTCTACTCTCTTCTACATGCTGCAAGACAGAGGCTGCCAGAAGCGTAGTCTTCGAAAGGACTAGCTATCCCCCCTTATTCCGGCTATTCTGCAGTTCAGTCCACATATGATACCCTTATTCCATTTGATACCCATGCATATGTAGTGTAGCTCCTTGCTTGCGAGTACTTTGGATGAGTACTCACGGTTGCTTTCTCCCTCTTTTCCCCCTATCCCTTCTACCTGGTTGTCACAACCAGATGTTGGAGCCCAGGATCCAGACGACATCGTCGACGACGACTCCTACTACACCGGAGGCGCCTACTACTACGTGCTGCCCGCTGACGACGACCAGGAGTAGTTAGGAGGATCCCAGGCAGGAGGCCTGCGCCTCTTTCGATCTGTATCCCAGTTTGTGCTAGCCTTCTTAAGGCAACTTGTTTAACTTATGTCTGTACTCAGATATTGTTGCTTCCGCTGACTCGTCTATGATCGAGCTCTTGTATTCGAGCCCTCGAGGCCCCTGGCTTGTAATATGATGCTTGTATGACTTATTTTATTTGTAGAGTTGTGTTGTGATATCTTCCCGTGAGTCCCTGATCTTGATCGTACACGTTTGCGTGTATGATTAGTGTACGGTCAAACCGGGGGCGTCACAACCTCTTTGGTGCACAACTTGCTTTACATCAAGAGCAACAAGCTATGAGTGAACGCATCGACAACCTTGCCGCCGACTTACGACTCTCCGAGCAACGTACGAGGGACTACTTTGACAACAAGCTCGATGATCACAAGCAAGAGAATGACGCAAGGATGGACGAAATTAACGCTTTTTTGCTCAACCGCTCTTCCTCCACTTCAAGAAGGAGCCGTTCAAGTCGCCATTCCGACTTTACCCTCTCCGGCTCAAGTACACCGACATCGAACACTCTTCGTCGAGCCGCGCGCACCGACCGTCAAGCAAACCTCAATCCACTTCGAGACACCGACTCTCAAGAGAGCCGACGACGTTAAGCTGAAGAAGAAGCCTTTGCGCTAGCTCGAGAACGACAACAACAACGCCAACATGAAGAGGAAGAACGCGCGCGTCTACACCAAAATGCACAAGATGTCGAGGCTCAACGTAAAGAACAACAACTCCGTGACGCTCAAGCACTTGAGGCGCAACAAGCTCTACGCGATGCGAGTCGAGCCGTTGCCGACCGAGGCCGTCAAGCCCGTGAAGAAGAGGAAGCACTTCGCGAAGAAATTCTCGAACGACGACTTCAAGCTCGCATGAATCGTCAAATTCCTCCTCGAGCTCGACGCGCTCCTCCACAGGCTCGCCAAGACCATCAAGTTCATCAAGAGCATGAAAACAATGGGAATACTCCGCGACAAGAGCAACACGAGGTTGACAACCCTCCGCCACAAGTGCACCACGAGTTGAACAATCATCTACAACATGGGCGTCATCATCCCCGGCCCCAACACAATGAAGAGCAACGCTACGGCAAGCTCAAGTTCACCATGCCCAAGTTCAACGGAAGCAACGATCCCGAAGAATACCTTTCATGGGCATTGAAAGTTGACAAGATCTTCCGTTTGCACAATTATGAAGAAGAGAAGAAGATCGCGATGGCATCCCTTGAGTTCCAAGACTATGTCCTCATTTGGTGGGAACAAGTCATTGAGCGCCGCGAGGCAAGAGGTGATCCACCCATCACTACTTGGGCACAAATGAAGGATGTCATGAGAGCACGCTTCATGCCTACCTACTACAACCGCGACCTCTTCAAGAAACTCCAACAACTCAAGCAAGGAACAAAGAGCGTTGAAGATTACTACAAGGAGATGGAGATTGCAATGATAAGAGCCAATGTGACGGAAGATGATGAGCAAACTATGGCACGTTTCTTGAATGGACTCAATCACCCTATCAAGAAGATCGCCGACTTCCAACCATACTCAAATCTCATCGAGCTCGTGCACCAAGCCACCAAAGCGGAACGCCAAGTGCAAGATGACTTCAAGTACGCCAAGTTCTCATCCAAGTCCTACGGCTTCTCCAGTAACCAAGCTTCAACGACTCCAACACCAACTACAAGAACGTCTACTTCCAACACCGACAAGCCGACTTCCAAGAAAGCTTCGTCAACTACAAGTCATCCTCCTACGAGCAACTTCAAGCCGAGAGCTTCATCATCATCAACCCCGACCGATGAGACCGTCAAGACAAGTTACTTCAAGTGTTTCACTTGCGGAGGCCGAGGCCACAAGTCCTATGAGTGCACCAACAAGCGGACCATGGTCTTCAACGATGATGGCACTTATAACTCCATGAGTGAAGGTGAAATGGAAGCACTTGAGCAAGTCGCCATGCACCGCCAAGTGAACAATGAAGAAGAACAAGTCTTTTGTGATGAAGACTCGAGTCCCGCACTTGTTGTCTCCAAAGTCTTGACTCTCCAATATCACTAAGAAGAAGACCAACGATGCCACATATTCCACACCAAGGCCGGCATCAATGGACGATCCGTCAAGGTCATCATCGATGGAGGGAGTTGTCACAATCTCGCAAGTGAAGAACTTTGCTCCAAGCTCCAATTGCCCAAGACGAAGCATCCACATCCTTACAAAGTGCAATGGCTTAGTGACTCTGGCACCATCCAAGTCGAGCACCGAGTACAAGTATCCTTCAAGATCGGCGCATACGAAGACACCTTGGAGTGTGACGTTGTTCCAATGACCGTTTGTCATCTTCTCCTTGGACAGCCATGGCAATTCGATAGAGGAGTCATCCACAACGGTCGAACGAACCACTACATCTTCAAGATGAAGGGCAAGGAGTACGTCCTCCGTCCAATGTCGCCAAGTCAAGTGATCGCCGACAAACATACCACCCATCGTGGAGAGAATGGTGAGAGAGTGAGCCACCAAAAAGAGAGTGAGCGCCACAAGCCCAAATTGAGTGCCTCCACGATGAGCGAAAATAAGAACTTCGTTCTATTTGCCACCAAACGTGAGATGAGAGAAGTGTGTGAGAACCCATCTAGTGTCCTACACTACGTCCTCGTGTGCAAGGACAATGCACCACAAACTAACACCTCTCACACTCTTCCTCTAGTGTTGTCTTCTCTTTTGCAGGAATTTCAAGCTGTTTTTCCCGATGAGCTACCTCCGGGACTACCTCCTCTCCGAGGCATTGAGCACCGAATCGACCTCATCCCCGGAGCACCGCTTCCGAACAAAGCTCCCTACTGCGTCAACCCCGAAGAAACCAAAGAAATTCAAAGGCAAGTAAAACATCTCATAGACCATGGACATGTGCGTGAAAGTTTGAGCCCTTGTGCCGTTCCGGTCATTCTTGTGCCAAAACGTGACGGTAGTTTTCGCATGTGCTCCGATTGTAGACCTATCAATGCTACCACCGTTCGTTATAGATATCCCATTCCACGCCTAGATGATATGCTAGATGAGCTTAGCGGTGCCACTATATTTTCCAAAATTGATCTTAAGAGTGGTTACTGTCAAATCCGCATACAAGAGGGCGATGAATGGAAAACCGCCTTCAAAACCAAGTTTGGTTTGTATGAGTGGTTAGTCATGCCTATGGGTCTCTCAGAAGCACCGGGCACTTTTATGCGCCTTATGAATCATGTCTTTCGCCCTTACATTGGTATATTTGTTGTGGTTTACTTCGATGACATTCTTGTCTTTAGCAAATCTATACAAGAGCATGTCACCCATGTCCACACCATTTTGCAAACTCTTAGGAAAGAGCGTCTCTATGCTAATATGGAGAAATGCATTTTTGGTGTTGATAAGATCATTTTCTTAGGATTTGTTGTCTCTTCTAAGGGTGTTCATGTAGATGAGTCCAAGATCAATGCTATTAAGACTTGGCCGCAACCAACCAACTTGCATCAAGTGCGTAGTTTCCTTGGCCTTGCGGGATTCTATCGTCAATTTGTAAAGGATTTTAGCACCATTGCTTCGCCTTTGCATGCTTTGAGCAAGAAGAATGCGCCTTTTATTTGGGGACCATCCCAAGATACCGCATTCAATGAGCTTAAGAATTTGCTTACTCATGCTCCCGTGCTTGCTTTACCCAACTTCGACAAACCCTTTGAAATTCATTGCGATGCTAGTGGTAATGGCATAGGAGGTGTGTTAACGCAAGAGAAGCACCCCGTAGCTTACTTTAGTGAGAAACTTTCCGGAGCGCAACTCAATTACCCCATCTATGACAAAGAGCTATATGCTTTAGTCCGCATTTTGCATGAATGGGAACACTACCTTCATCCCCATGAGTTTATCATTCATACCGATCATGAGACTCTCAAGTATCTTAAGGGACAGACTAAGTTGAACAAGCGTCATGCTAAATGGAGTGAATTTATTGAGTCTTTTCCTTATGCCATCAAGTACATTAAGGGTAAATAAAATGTTGTGGCGGATGCACTTTCCCGCATTTGCATGCTTGTCACGCAACTTGAGTTAGATGTCATTGGCTTCGAGCATATCAAAGACTTATATGAGCATGATACGACTTTTGCCATTCCTTATGCCAAGTGTTTGTCGAATACATCTTGGGAACGCTATTACATCAAAGATGGCTACCTTATGAGAGCTAAAAAACTTTGCATTCCCGAGTCCTCGCTTCGTTTGTTGCTTTTGCAGGAATCTCATGGAGGCGGCTTAATGGGACACTTCGGACGCGACAAGACGTTCGCCACGCTCTCAAAGAGCTACTTTTGGCCAAAGATGTTTCGGGACGTCAATCGCTTCACCAACCGGTGTTCTACATGTCGCAAAGCTAAGTCCAAAGCTCAATCTCATGGTCTCTATATGCCTTTACCAATTCCATACCAACCTTGGGAAGACATTAGCATGGACTTCGTACTTGGTTTGCCTAGGACTCGCAATGGGAAAGATTCCATATTTGTCGTTGTGGACCATTTCTCAAAAATGGCACACTTCACATGTGGCTAATCTCTTTTGTAGGGAAATATTGCGTCTACATGGTGTGCCAAAGACTATCGTCTCGGACCGCGACGTCAAGTTCCTTAGCTACTTTTGGAAGACCCTGTGCGCCAAGCTCGGAATCAAGCTACTCTTCTCCATGGCATACCATCCTCAAACCAACGGCCAAACGGAGGTGACAAACCGCACACTCTCCGCTCTACTTCGAGTACTCATCAAGAAGAACATCAAGGAGTGGGAGGAGTATCTACCCATCGCCGAGTTCGCCTACAACCGAGCAAGACACTCAACAACCGGCAAGTCCCCTTTCGAGGTCGTCTACAGATTCAACCCTTTGTCACCATTGGACATTCTACCTCTACCACTCCAAGAGCGAATCAATTTGGACGCAAGTGCATGAGCGACCCATATCAAGAAGGTGCATGAAGATACAAGAAACACCATCGAGCGTCAAGTACAACGCCTTGCGACCAAGCTCAACGTCAACAAGAAACCTATGGTCTTCAACACTGGTGATCTCGTGTGGCTACACCTTCGCAAGGACCGCTTTCTACAAGAACGCAAGTCCAAGCTTCGACCACGAGCGGATGGACCCTTCAAGGTGCTTGCACGCTGCAACGACAACGCTTACAAGATCGAACTCCTTCGCGACAAGTACAACGTGAGCGACATCTTCAACGTCAAAGATCTCTCTCCCTTCCATGGTGATGAAGAATTTGATCCGAGGACGGATCTTCCCCAAGGGAGGGGAGATGATGCGGAGCATCCCAAGGCCATCCCCATGGACCTACCTACATCTCCCACGACACCACTTGGACCCATGACAAGAGCCCGTGCGAGAGCCATCAAGAACGAGGTTAACTCTCTCCTTGTTGAACTTCCCTTTGACCCACGTGAGACATGGCTACTACCTCAATCGGAGTTGCTTTGTGTGCTTAGGTACCATGTAAGCAACCAAGGAGATGGAACGGTGCAATATGGACATCAAGAGCATGGAGACATTCTGCCCAGCCCTGAAGGACCGGAACAACCGCCCGACCACCGCCCGGGCGGAACAACCGGCCGACCACCGCCCAACAACCGGTCTGCCTTCTGTGATCGAGAGGTGCAAGGCCGGCACTACACCGGATGTACCGGTAACTACCAAAATACCGGTACTGCCGCCCCGACAACCAGTACAACCGCTGGCCCCTTCGACGTCCATCTCCGCAAGCCAGCGCCAGACCTCCCAGCGAAACTACCGCCTTCCAGGACCGGTACTTCCACCATGCATGAGCTCCCAGCGGAACAACCGCCCCCTTGACCGGTACTATCGGCCCTGCCTGCGCAGTCACTTGGGCCAAGGCCCGTGTACCCTTTCGTTACCTAGACTATAAATACTCTATCCCGTACAACTTTCTAGGGTTAGCATTGGTTTAGCTCATTTGAGAGATAGAGCATTGCCCATCCATATCGGATCTACTCCACGAGAGAGACCGCAGCCCCTCTATGGAGAAGATCCACCTTGGATTCAAGACCCCTTTACGGGAAGATCCCCTTGTGGATTCAAGACCTCCTCACGGAGAAGAACCGGTTACCGTGTATCGTCCCTAGTTGTCCGTGGTTTCGTGTATCGTCCTATGTACTCGAGGATCTAGCCCATGTGTGACTTATTCATGTCGGTATAGTGTTTTCCTCTTGTGTTTTCCTTCCGTTCATCCCCGTGTTCTTCGTGTTTTCCCCGGGATCCACTCCTTTCGTGAAAGATCGGGCGATTAGGGTCTCCACCCTACATCATGAAGTGCTAACAAAATCATTGTTATTAGTGTTGGAAAAGTCACACAATTTGGTATTCTCTTGAGCCATCGTGACAAAGCAAGCAATCCAACACACGAGCACACAAAAAAAGAAAATGAAGAAGATGAACGAAAGAGGGGAGAAGAAAAAGGCAAATCTTTTCGAAAATCATTTTAGAAGTGGGGGAGAGGAAAACGGGAGGCAAATGGCAAATAATGTAATGCACGAGATGAGAGTTTATGATGGGTAGTTGGTATGTCTTGACTTGGCATAGATCTCCCCGGCAATAGCGCTAGAAATTCTTCCTACTACTTCTTGAGCTTGTGTTGCTTTTTCCCTTGAAAAGGAAAGGGTGATGCAGCAAAGTAGAGATAAGTATTGCCCTCAGTTAGAGAACCAAGGTATCAATCCAGTAGGAGACAACGCACAAATCACCAATACCTGCACGAACAATCAAATAACTTTCACACAACGCGATAAAGGGGTTGTCAATCCCTTCACGGTTACTTGCAAAAGTGAGATCTGATAGAGATAGATGAAACTAAACAAACGATAAAGTAAATATTTTTGGGATTTTTGCTTTATAGACCAGAAAGTGAAAGATTGCAAAATAGTAGATCAGAAACTTATATGATGGAAAATAGACCCGGGGGCCATAGGTTTCACTAGAGGCTTCTCTTAAGATAGCAAATAATACGGTGGGTGAACAAATTACTGTCGAGCAATTGATAGAAAAGCGCAAAGTTATGACGATATCTAAGGCAATGATTATGAAATATAGGAATCACGTCCGTGTCAAGTAGACCGAAACGATTCTGCATCTACTATTATTACTCCACACATCGATCGACTCCTGCCTGCATCTAGACTATTAAGTTCACGAAGAACTGAGTAATGCATTAAGTAAGATGACATGATGTAGAGGAATAAACTCAAGCAATACGATGTAAACCCCATCTTTTTATCCTCGATGGCAATAATACAATACGCGCCTTGCTGCCCCACTGTCACTGGGAAAGGACATCGCAAGATTGAACCAAGATAAGCACTTCCCCCATTGCAAGAAAGACCAATCTAGTTGGCCAAACCAAACCGATAATTTCAAGAGAATTACAAAGATATCAAATCATGCATAAAAGAATTCAAAGAAGATTCAAATAATATTCATAGATAAGTTGATCATAAATCCACAATTCATCGGACCTCAACAAACACACCGCAAAAAAAGATTACATCGGATAGATCTCCAAGAACATCAAGGAGAAGATGATATTGAGAATCAAAGAGAGAGAAGAAGCCATCTAGCTACTAGGTAGGTCTGAGGTAAACTACTCACGCTTCATCGAAAGGGCAATAGAGTTGATGTAGAAGCCCTCCGTGATTGAATCCCCCTCCGGCAGGATGCCGGAAAAGGCCCCAAGATGGGATCTCACGGGAACAAAAGGTTGTGGCGATGGAAAAGTGTTTTCGTGGATACTTCGGGTGGTTTGGGAATCACTACTAGGGATAAGCCTAGAAGTAGCGCGGGTATTTGGTGTATTAGTAGCGCGGGTACCTGCGCTACTGATAA
The DNA here is from genome assembly GCF_003073215.2 of Triticum urartu. Taxonomy (NCBI): domain Eukaryota; kingdom Viridiplantae; phylum Streptophyta; class Magnoliopsida; order Poales; family Poaceae; genus Triticum; species Triticum urartu. The sequence continues at coordinate 247,179,052 of NC_053027.1, read as the reverse complement.
GGTGCTATAGCTAACGTTTAGCAGTAGCGCGTGTTGACACGCACGCGCTACTGCTATACCTACTTAGCAGTAGTGTGTCCCATACCAGTGCTACTGCTAAGTGCTTTAGCAGTAGCGTTTTCCTGTCCAGCGCTAAAGAGCGCTACTACTATATTTTCTCATATCTTTTTTTGTTGCGTATTTGCGATGTTTTTGTATAGGTTTTATACAGTATTCTAATCATATCATAAACATGCAATATGCTCGTCATATCATACACATAATAGTCTCATCATACCATCCAACACAAATCATGTCGTCACATCATAATAACGATATAGCTATACAAGTTATAGGACATGTCTCATCATACATAATGTAGTACTTCTTGAGGCGTCGGTTTGTATCCCTCTCTCGCACTAGCGTGAACCTAAACTAACTACTGGTTGTCGCTCGGAAACCAGAAACCGGTACACCTGGGCCTGAAACTCCGGCCACTCGTCGTATACTCCTGGCGTAGCACTTCTTCGTCATCGATGATCTATGCACCTGCATCGTCACATGAGTCGATGATATGCAACATATATAGTTGAGCAACAGAAAGAGACAGACTTGGCAAAAATAGACGCAACATATCATAAGCATAAATAACAAAGTTCATCGCACCCAAAATGCCCTAACTAGAGTGATCTTCGCTAGTTGAGGAGGACGGTTTAATTACATCACAAATAAAGTTCCGTCATGCATAACTCAAAGTTTCTTCATTCAGAAAGTATGGACTAAACGTACACATTGTCATATATCGACAATCACTCCAACATGTTGTGTCATCCATCCAAGTCAGGGAGATAGTCCCCGAGCTTAGTGAAAGGCTTCAGGTCGAGACGCTAAGTGGCTACGCGTGTTCGGACGTCTTCCCGCGACATTTTCCCTTCCTCGTAGAACATCCCTGTTTTGTTGAGGACCTCCTTCATGATGACTTGGGCAAGGTCACGTTGGATGTGATAGAACTCAGCTCGAAGTCGATGATCCGGGATATCTCCTACGTTCTTTTCCCATTGCAGAATATGGGCATCGCCGGATGTAGGTGACATGCGAAGGTTCTGTTGATCCCGTCTATACTCCAGCTGTAGCGGCCCGACCTCAGACGGTCAAGTCTCTGTGCTTAAGTGTCATCCCTGGATCGGTATGCTGACACACACAGTACTCGAGGATTTATGACAGAGGTAAATCACATGTATAAAGTAACATATATACTATTACCTCAATCCAAATAGCAGAAGTAACAACAAGGTTGTGGATTCCCATCAACACCAACGGCAAATTTGAGTGTAGAAAATCGTAACCCTAACGTATCACTTACTCGTCGTAAGATTCCTGCAACATGAGACGTTGCAGCCATGTAGGTCAGTACATTGAATGTCCTGGCAAATTCACACCATAAGATAATGATGAATAATAGCTATCACTGCATGCATATCTGTCTGGTGGAAAGCTCTAAGTTTATTTTTGCATAAAGCCAATTTTTCCCTACAGCAAAGGAATATATTTTATTTAACTACAAAGTTATTTGAAATATTGAGAAGGTATATCCCCAACTCAATCCCAATTAAAAGTTTAACAATCCAACAAATTAATTAAATAGAGGTGATGAGATCAATCAAATGATTCAAGTACCAGATACTCAAGATGTTCATAACCGGGGACACGGCTAACCATGATTAGTTTGTACACTCTGCAGAGGTTTGCGCACTTTTCCCCACAAGACTCGATCTCCTCCGTTGTATTTCTCGCACTGCATGGTGTTTGAGAAACGGATGACCGAGACACAGTCTTTCCGAAGAGGTCCCCTTAACCGTTAGATAGGCCGGTACACCTACAATCCCCTACATCTGCTAGCCCATCATGGAAAGGATTCCCACAACTTACTCAACTATGCCAGAGACCATAATGGCTTGTGGCAGCACACGAAAGTTTCCAGCATGAATAATCTTATGATCCCTTTGAGCCTGGGTGGCGAACCAAAAAGGACAGCACTGGTATATCCCCAGGTGTCCGGGCAAGTCCACTGGTATATCCCCAGGGTGCCCCAACCAACCCACCCAGATGTGTATTAAAGTAGCCACCTTAAGTTAAAACTTAGTTAACAATAGTCTCTCACAACTTCCATGAATTCTCTCAAAACCAAACCACGTATACGAGCATAGCATAGCAGTAAGCATAACGTAGAAGTAACTCCCATGGTTTGAATGCAGGACCATAGGTTCCTACCTCATCAACTACTTCCCAAAACCCACAAGTTAAGAGATCCTACTCATGCAATGTTTGAGGGATGAAACTAATGCATAAAAACTGGGTAAAAGGGATATGATCAAAGTGTTACTTGCCTATACTGATGATGAAGATGATTCGCACTCATAGCTCCTGATACTTCTACTCGTCACACTCCGTTCAATCTATCGTAAGCAAGCAACTGCATACATAAGCACTCATGCAAAAGAATCGAAGAAACGACTTCGGAAAACTTCGAAAACAAGCAATTAACTCTTGCAACAGAAAACAATTTCTAACAGTACCAAAATTGGGTGGATTTGGTCTTATCGGAAAGTTTAGGTCATGAGCTTCGATTTGCAAAAAGAATCAACTAAATCGGAGTTACGAAACTCAAGTTATGATCAAAACAAGTTTGAATATGAATCTAAATAAATTTCGAAATTTGAAAATTTTAAAAAGTTGATGTGACATGTTCACTGGATAGATGAAAACAACACAAAACTATAGACGCTAGTTTCATCTAATTTGGATGAACGAGTAAAAAGTTATGGCTATTTGAAAAATCGAGGTCAAGTTGTTTTAGAAAAAATAACTACGGCTAAAGAATTCTAGGTCTAATGTATAAATAAACAAACTAATTGATAATTTAATTATTTTACCGTACTAGTCTAAAAATAATAAACTAGGAAAGTATAAAAAGAAAAAAAACGAAGAAAGATACCTTTATAAGGTAGAGAAAAGACGACTTCGGAGAGAAAAGACAATTTCCAGAAATCCCGTCGAAGAGGAAAAAAATATTTTCTTTAATGAATCTAGTCAAATCAAAATATTGATTTAACCCGAATCGGATGATTTTTGGAGACTCTAATGGGTCTATATTTATAGGTGAAAAATAGGTTTAGAGGTCAAAAGCTAGGCAATGTGGTACTAAAAATAGATGAAAAGAAAAGAAAAGAGGAACCGCATGGGCTAAGAAGCAACACGAGCCGGCCGCAGGCGTACACTGCGCGCTGCAGTTTATCTATTTTATTTTATTTTATTTTGCTAAAGAAGAAAAGAAAAAAAACTGGGAAGGATTATGGCTGGTTGGGTCTGGCCCATTTAGGAGAAAAAATAAGATGAGGCGCCCGCTGCCACTATGCTACGTGTGTGGGCGACAAATAATTATGGGGTACGTACAGTTTAAAAAAAATAGAAACAGAAGGAAAACAGAATAATAAAAATACAATAAAATTTTATATAGGCATATTATATATCAAACTTTTCAGAAAAAGATTTCCTACAACCTGAACATTTTTCTGGCATCAAATAAAATCAACAGAAATTCAAATAAATCAAACAGTGCTACTGCTGCAATAAAACCCAATAAAAATCATTTTAAAGGTACCAAAATGATTTCAAATTTATTTCTCTCCAATTTTATGATGTAGGGAATCATTTTTCCCTAATTTCCATATATTTTATTTTTGGAGAAAAATAATTTGAATAAAAACCAACTAACTCCAAATTGAAAATAAATTTCAAAGGGACTTTAAATTTGATTCTTTGAAACTTCCAACTCATATTTCATACGTTTTGAAGAAGTCATTTTATTTTCTCTCATAAAAATCATTGAGTTGCTTAAAGCTTCTGAATTTGAAATATTTCCAAATGAAATTCAAATCTTTTCAACAACCCTTTTCATTTATTTAAATGGAAGAAGTCATGTCATCTTCTCTCTAGGGTTTTGTGATGAAATACATTTGAATTCTTGGAGATCAGAAAGCAAAGTGAAAGTTTTGGGAAAGTCATTTTATTCCCTCTCATTTAACTTTCAAAAAGTTGTGAATTTCACTCAATTTCACTCAAGCAATCAAACAATCAATCAAAACTATCTATTTAATATAACATTCCAAAATTTAGATTTTCGCGATGTTACACCAGCATGTGGTGTAGAACATAGAATCCATCACTAAGAGTATCACTCGGTTGCTGGATGCAGCAGAAGTCGGTCTTATGGCCGAAGGCGGGCCTATCGTACCTTGCCTTCTTGGTCTTGATCTCCACCCCGTACGCCGTAGAAAAAGATAGCACTGTCGAGAACAGACTTGATGTGGGTGTAATCCTTTTTGTTCATGTTCTTCGACGAGTCCAAGTAAAGAGCGTGGGAGTATCGGGGGTAAAGGATGATGAGGACGGCGCGCCCGTGGCTGCGCAAAATAAGTACACCTCAAATTAATTAGCCTCCACCATGCAAATGAATGATTGAAATCGAAGGAAGGATATTCGCGCGGATGACTTACAGGGGATGATAAGACATGAGAATCATCTCCTTGTCCTTGTTGGCGATCATGAAATTGACGATGTGGTCCCTCGCGTATTCACGGTGCTTTGCGCAGACTACCAAGAATTCATCGTGCATGAAATACGGGTCAGTGACACAGATATAAGGTATCTGCTCAATCCCGATGATGTAGTTCATGTACAAGGCATAAAGGCGGACAAACGTAAAATCCAGCTTCTTCAAGTGAAACATGTCAAAGATGTAATCGAATCGAAGGAAGAACTTCTCTGCGGGGAATGTGTGGACGTACAACCTTTGCCGCGGCATGTTAACCACGTAGAGTGGGTATCCTAGATTTTCTGAGGCGATTAGGCTTTTCTCTCTCTGCGGCACATCGTCATGAAGTCTCCTTAGATCGCCGTGTAGGGCCTCTACCGATGCCTTAGGTAGGATTGGTTCACCAGGGATATGGTATTTCGCCGCATCGGGGACAGGTATACAGTCTTGAACCCGAGGCTATGGAGGCAGCTGGATCATAGCGGCAGCTTTATTGTTCCCTTTCCTCGCTCTCTTCCTATACTTCTTTGGTGGAAGGTCGTCTATAATACGTTCAACCTCCAGACGGTGAACTCCGCCAAGGGGTCTGCGATGCCCAGACTTTCGCGTTCCGCGTCCTCCTTGGCCCATATGGACCTCTTCCCCGCGTAACCACGACTTCCGAGGTGGTGGCACCCCATGTTCCTCTTTTGAAGCCCCTTCATATACTTCGACTTTTCTTTGGCAGCTTCGGCATTGCAAGCCGCCTTGAATAATTCAAACTGCTCTTACGTGATTGTCGGATTATCCTTTACAATCTCAGAGTAGGGTTCCTTTTTGTTGATGATCCGATGTTTCACCCTTACTTTCCAGGCGGCCAACACGTCGCTAAACTTGCTCATGGCGCGTTTGTTTATATTCTTCATTGTCGGGTCTTTATCTGGATTGGTATATTTTTTTCATCTCGGCCCGGGAACAAGAATACCTGGTGCAGCTTCTTTAGGAGGGAGGGCCTCATATTTTCTATCTTTAGTTTCTCATCGTTGATGGTGGCGGTTGTCCGTACGATGCATCCTATTTGATTGTCGTAGCACGATCACGCTCCCTCAGGCTCTTTTGGCTTAAAATTGTCGTCGCCCACCTCCGTCACCACCACTCTAGTAGTGATGAGATGGTTTAGGCGTCGTTGCCTCTTTGGTTTCGGTTCTATACCGGCTTCGCCAGTATCGGCACTGGTCTCGGCGCCGGTCTCAGTCTCAGCGCCGGTCTCGGCGCCGGTCTCAGTATCAGCGTTGGTCTCGATGTCGGTCTCAGTCTATGATGTGACAGGTGGGCCCAGCAACAACAACCGTTGATCGTCGGCAAGGTTCAAAAATTCATCTGCCGCCAGGTAGACGTCATCGCAATCACCAGAACCATGTCTAGTCAATTAATTCTAGACCTAATAAAATGAATAATGACATAAAAAGGCCTATGTTTTTCAGGAACGTTGATTCCTTCCCGATGCGGCAAATCCCGGGCACTCGATATGTCCTAGTTTGTAGTACAAGTCATGCCGAAATTCACAGAAATTTTCAGCATGATCTTTGCTAAAAAGTGGACAAATCGAGCACCTGAAATTTGGCAGAACGGAAATGAATCAACATTCTGGAAAAACATAGGCCACTCGGCTTCATTCCCTGAAAACAACAAAAGGCCACTTGGGCACAATCGAACCACTTCAATGAAAAGATATAACATGACCACTTCAATGAAAAGATATAATCAACAATAAAAGTCTAGGAAGGGATCATCTTTAAAATAAAACTTGCCTAAATTATTTTCCTTGAAAAATAGTGGTCTTTTCAAAAATCAAAAACCTTTGCAAAATGACCTCACTAAACACTTATCTGCCTAGGACAGAACCCAAATTCTGTTCTAGCTATTCCTCACACACACAACACACATTATTTTCTCTAACCCTTCTTTGCCTAGGACAGAACATTTCTCTAACCCTTTTGACCTAATGCTCTAAAATAAATTTTTGCTCTAACCTAGCCAACCTAGTTAACCTAGCTTGTTAACCTATAATGAACCTAATTAACCTAGCTAGTTAACCTAGTTAGTTAACATAGCTAGTTAACCTAGCTAGTTAACCTAGATAATTAACCTAATTAAACTAGTTAACCTAGCTAGTTCTCTGTCAAAGCCCTAAATAAATTTTTGCACTAACCTAGATAATTAACCTAATTAAACTAGTTAACCTAACTAGTTCTTTGTCAAAGCCCTAACTGAATTTTTGCACTAACCTAGAAAATTAACCTAATTAAACTAGTTAACCTAGCTAGCTAGTTCTCTGTCCAATGTTTGTGCTATGCATGAGAGAGAGGAGGGGTGGGGGCTTACAGAGGATGGCTCCGGTGGTGGCGAGGGAGGCAGTGGTGGCGAGGGAGGCAGGGGCGTCTCCGGTGATGGTGAAGGGGGCAGTTGTGGCGAGGGAGGCAGGGGCGTCTCCGGTGATGGCGAGGGGGGCAGTTGTGGCGAGGGAGGCAGGGGGCGTCGAGGGTGGCTCCCGTAGCGCCGAGGACGGCTCCGGGTAGGGATGGCAATGGGTAGGGTATGGGCGGGTACAACCTCCTTCTACCCAAACCCATACCCATACAAACTTTTTATACCCACCCACTTCAATACCCATGGATATAAACTGACACCCATGCCCATACCCATCGGGTATCCTATACCCAATGGGTATCCATTGGGTACAATATATAGCATTCAAATTCTTAAGAGGTAGAGAAATGAGCTCAAAATTCAAGTGATTATGGTAGAGTAATATAGCACGTATGTGGCCTCCTCCAGTTGGTGGCCTCTTGGAGGCATCAAGGGAGTATGAGCAGCGGTTGGTGGAAGGCCGGCGTAGTGGAAGGCGGTGGTGGGAATTGGGGATCGCTGGATCGAGTGTTCGGCAAGAGTCTGGTAGCGAAGAGTCGATGTTTCATCTTTTTGAGGAGTCACATAGGACGTATGAGGAGTGGCGAGCAGGTGATTATGAGCCTACGAGCTATGACTTGTTTAAGGAATATGAGATTTAGGGTTGGACCATATGAGTTGGATGTTAACCCCACATGTTATAGGAGTTATTTTCATTTATTGATTTTTTTTGGGGTATCCATTGGGTTACCCATGGGCACAATTTCTTACCCATGCCCTACCCATATATTTTGCGGGTATGGATACCCATTACCCGTGGATAGAAAATCTCTTCAAGTCTTGCCCATACCCATTGTTTTCGGGTAGGGTACCTGCGAGTACCCATACCCATGGGCAAAATTTCCATCCCTAGGCTCCGATGGCGTCGACGGCGCGCGGCTCCGGTGGCTCCGGAGGCGTCGACGTCAGCAGGAGACAGCGACGAAGTGGGGCGATGGCGAAGTGGAGAGACGGCGGCGAAGTGGGGCAGGGGGTTTAGGGGAGAAGTGGTGGTCGGGGGGCGCGCAGGGGTTAAGTCAAACATAGTGGTAGCGCTGGAAGTAAAAACACGCTATAGCTAAGTTAGCTATAACGCTTCTTACAAAACGCGCTACTGCTATAGCTTTCTCATTTATTTTTATTTTATTTTATTTTTCTTTCCATTTTATTTTTTTCTTTCTCATTTTTTATTTCTTTCATTTTCATTTACTTTTATATTTGTTTTTCATTTTATTTTCTTTTCATTAGCAGTGGCGCTTTTCACCGTAAATGCGCTGCTACAGTAATCTTAGTGGTAGCGCGGTTTTTCTAAGACCGCTACTACTATGTGTAGCCTATCGGCTTAGTAGTGGGAATTTTAGTAGTAGCGCTTTTACATGGAGACGCGTTACTGCTACATTCATATCTGTAGCGTAGTTAACCTACACGCGCTATTGCTATATAACACTAGCGCCCTTTTTTAACAAGCGCTAGTACTAAAGTTCTGTGTATAAGGTTTTCCCTAGTAGTGAATATATAGGACGAAGAATTAGGTCAGGGGGTGTTGGAGTAGGCCTAGGGCACGCCCCTGTGGCTTGTCGTCTACTCCAAGGTCTCATGACTTGGAGTCAAGTCCAACAGGTGTCTTCTGGTCCAAGAAAAATCATCATGAAGGTTTTATTTCGTTTGGACTCCGTTTGGTATTTCTTTTCTGCGAAACTCAAAAATAAGGAAAAAACAGAAACTGGCACTAGGCTCTAGGTTAATAAGTTAGTCCCAACAATAATATAAAATAGCATATTAATGCATATAAAACATCCAAAATAGATAATATAATAGTATGGGACAATAAAAAATTATAGATACGTTGGAAACGTATCACTATAATAGTAGAATTGGTACCGGGTTTTGTTTTCTCACACCTACAAGTAAAAGGCTTATGGAGGACCTTGGCTAGTAAGTGGCACAAATAATTCAAGCAAATGTTAGTCAAGATGTCGAAAAAGTTGAAAAATGCACAAATCGCAAGTAAGACAAATAGATCAAACCCATGGATATCACTAGGAACACACATGGAAGATAGATGGGATCCGCACAACCAAGGAATGCGCTCTAAGAGGTGGAACCACGGAAATGCTCTTGTTGTACGGATACGAGAGAGACGCTAGCTCGATTGCTCTAATGGGCTAGATATGCTAGTGCACCAACCTAAGAGAGAAAGGGGCCGTCTACCATCCCAAGTATGCTTATATATGTATGAACCGAGATGATAGACTAGGTAAGGTGGCTCAATGCTATTGCTTACAAGCTCTTGCTTCTATTTTTATTTTGCTTATAAGCTCTTTTTTTACTATGCCACAATGCTTGATATGTGAGCCGAAATGCGAGATAACAAGTAGGATATGCACGGGAGAGACGTAACACTAAAGGTGCACTAAAAGTGTGGCCCGACAATTCTCAACTTACTAGTCTCGATGGGTAAGTGACGCAAAAGAGGCTTGAGGCTATCAAGGTAATGGAAAGGGTAATACAAAGGTGTCGTCGAGGTTACCATCCTTACTTACGGTTGGTATGAAGATGGAGTTGTTGAAGTCGAAGTGGAGTCCGAGCCGATGACGAGTGGCGGTGATGATGAAGTCAAGTTGTGCCCAAGTAGCCGAAACACCTTAGGACACATGTAACCGCAACCCAATAGCTCAAACACCAACGAGAAGTATTGCGGAAGACAAATGGTGGTGATGGAATGACAAAAAGAAGCAAAACAGGAAGTGGCCGAACAATTCTGTAAGGCCCGTGCGCACGGGGTAAGTGAGTCCCGTGTGAACGGGGTCCCAATGGCACGTGCGCACGGGGTGTTCTGTAGCGGAAGAACACCTTCGGATCCGTGGGGTTTTTGCAAAATCCGGCCAAAATCAACGCTAAGATGGATGGAGGATGGCGGGAAGGGGAAGATCCACTTGTCAAACACTACATCTGTGGATCAAATCAACCAAATCTCACAAGATCTAACAAATTGCAAGAAAATTTTTGGGGCTATTTTTGGTGGGGATTTTCGAATTAGGACGAAAAACAACAAAATCAAACTAGAATATGGGAGATAGAGACTCCAAGATGTGAATCAACCTTGCTCATAATACTAAGATGTTGTAGGGTGAAACCCTAAGAGGGATCTTTTCACACTTGGAGGGGGGAAGGGATGAACACCAAGAACATGAGGAATTCACTCCAACAAAACCCAATTACACATCCACTAGAATAGCAAACACATAGATCAACAAGCATACAAGAACAATCCAAGGAAACAAGCACAAAGATAAGGTTCTTCCCACTCCTAAGGAGGTGAGGTCTTGATGATAGTCTTCTCCAAAGAGGAGGTCTTGAAATCCACTTGGGATCCTCTCCTGAGAGGTCTTGATCTCCAAGAGGAGTGGTACAAGGAGCAAAGCCCTATCAATATCTCACATATACTTTGCCGAGCCTAAACATGACCCTAGGTACGGAATATATAGGTAGGTGGGCGGGGGGGGCGAAGTGGAGGCCCAAGAGCAGCTCGCAGTTGTTCATCCAGAAGGGTCGTGCGCACGAGGGTCATGTGTGCACGGTACATGGTCGTGCGCCCAGGGTGCTGCAACATCAGCTCCCTGGGTAGCCCGTGCGCACGGGGTCGCCTGGGAGGTGCAGTCTTGCTCCTCTTGGCTTCCTTCTTCTTCCTCGATGCCTTGGGGTGCTTCTCCTCCTCCTTTGGGGCATCCCGCAGCTGCTTGGTGGCGTCGGTCTTCATACCTAATGACACATAGCATGTTTTGGTGAGGTAGCAACCAAGTCTCGTTCATGTCCATATCTTTCTCAAGTAGGAGTGAGTTCACCTCGATTTCAATTGTGCGTGCTCGAGTTCTTGTCATGGGTCCATGTGGTGCATTATTCGTAGTCGGTTTGTGAATGAACATGTGGTGAAAAGAATGTTTCCATGTCCATATGCCCCTTTTCTTATTATTTGTATTAAGGTGAGGTGAATGAACATGTGGTGAAAAGAATGTTTCCATGTCCATATGCCCCTTTTCTTATTATTTGTATTAAGGTGAGGTGCATTATATCTCATCATTCGTTGATGGTGTTTCACGTTGCACGACGTGCATAATACAGTGAATCAATAAAACAACAACACATAAACCACATCCAGAGGATGAATGGTGTATGAGAAGAGAAGACATGAATGACAAGTTCAACAAAAAAAAGTAGCTAGAGGGGTGCATGAAGATACTTGTGTTTATGTTGTGGCTCACTTCATGAGGAGTAAAATGAGCATTCATTCATTTGTTGGCCCGGGGCAACACATGGGCAGTCAATTAGTCTATGGTAAATTTGGCTGTCACCGTGTCTTACATAATGAAACATGCAATTCAAAAGGAAAAACATAAGAAAACATGTGTAGATGACAAGATCCAACGCAACATTTACATGTGGCTATCTATAACACAGTGTATTGTAAAAAGATGGCTATCTTGTTTTTCTTAACCAAAGGAGATACAGTTCTATTTTACGTGAAAACAATAGGAATACTTTAACGCCTTTCCTGATATCTGCAACAAATAAATGTACACAGTTTAGGTAAAAGGGTCTTATCAACATCACGCTAAACAAACAAATGCATAGACAATGGTGAAACTATACAGAAAAAGAAAAACATAAACTAAACAGGAGTTCGTCCATGATTAAGAACTCATGACCTGAATGTCTTTCCATGGTGCATTGCTGAGCCCATGCGTTACGGATCCTTAAACAATTACACGGACAGCATTTAAGAACTTAAGACATGTTGCTAGTCATCATCTAGCTCAACGAGCTGAGCTCTTCGCTCGGCCGCTTTCTTCCTGACGAAGATGCCCCACCTCATAGCTGCCTTGATTTTAAGCCAACCCACAACAGCTTTCCCAGGTGGACGAGTGCGGTCATCCTCAAAGTTCAAGTTCGGGGAAGGTGACTGCATGTAGGGCGGAAAAGTGAAGCCATCATCATTCATGTTGGTAGATGCTCCACCCATGTTCAAAATTCGCAGCATCTGTTGCATTTCGTCATTCTCGAGTATCTCATGGCTCCTCAACCTGATCTCCTCCATCAAGTAGTCATCAACCGCACGGTTCTCTTGCGGCTGTGACCATTGATCGAAAGGGTTCAGGTCTGCAGGTTGCATGGACTGACCAACTGCTGAGAATTCAAAACCCTGTTGCTGCTGCTGTGCAGGTTCCAATGCCAAAATATTGGAGCCTCCAGAAGTTTGAGTCTGAAGGGAGGGCCCACTGAACTGGCTTTCAGGTGACAGTGCACTCCTCTCATATTGCATGGTAATGTTTGCAGCGTTATTCTGAGGACTAGTGTTTCTTGCTGCCAGATTTCCATTATATGTGCTTCTTACTCCAGCTGCTGGACAGAGAACACGAATTCAGCAATCTCAGTATATCAACACTGCATAGTACTAAATTACAAATATCATGTGGCCCGCACATCTATACCAGAAGCAGCAGTCAGTTTCTTTATGCATATATAAGGGCATCCATGATGTGGAAATGAAAGTCAACTTTAGGAATTTTTACACATTGTCAGGTCGACCTTAGTTAGAAACATGTTGAGGCAGCTCCCTAACTGTATAACCCATGCACAAGCAAATCAAAAATGTTCTTTCTCTCTTCTCTGTCTGCAGTGTGAAGATTGGACAGCAGTTTTTTCTCTTGCCACAGGGTCATGGATGCGCCATCGCTGGGAAGACAGCCACCGTCAACATCTGAGCGCTGAAGCAAGAGGATGGGACACGGTGGAGACCAGAACCGAAGCAAGCAAGGCAAGAAGATGATGAGTAGCACTTGAGCGCAAGCCGCCGCCACGCGGACGGACGACCACAACCAACAAGGTGAAGGAGCCTAGCGCACGATGCCCAGGCCGAGCGGTACGTGCAGTCGGTCCTGGGCAGAGCTGGAGAGAAGAGCAGAGAGTAAAGAAATATCCATGGCCGCAAGGCCAGATCTGGTGGATGCCAGTTTCAAGGCTTCTCTGATCACGAACAGCGAATGGCACATGCGGCACTAAGATTCCACGTTGAAAAAAAAAGAGGATTTAGGGAACTTATTGCCGGCGCGTATGAAGGAACGGACGAAGGTAAAAAATGTTCAACGGTTGAGGAAGGAAACTAGCAAAACTCGCAAGTGGCTCCATCTTAAGGGCTAGTTGCCCGTAAGCATGGTGAAGATTTAATTTGGAGTCAAATAAACTGGTGGTACATGAAGTTGCACTGGATGGTCACTTTGGTGCTACAACTTGAAAGATACACCGACCGAGTGCCTAAACTTACAATGCAGTGCATTTTCCGCCTAGACTACGTGGTTTTCTAGAGCGACGCAATGGGTTGACGTTCCCAATGTTCCACGTGCAGGCCTCATGTCCAGCCTGCTGGCCATGTTGGCCTCCTACGAGTCCGTGGCACTCCCAGCTGCCATCCGCTTCTTAGCATCCACCTTTCTAGGCGATAGGCGGGGGCCACATGGTACGCAGGCCACCATCGACCAGATCATCCTGGACCGGACCCATCGCACTCGAGCCGCCATGCCCGCTGCTCTGCTTTGTGCACAGCTGCAGTGCGTCGCCGGCGCCGATGATCCTAGAGTGCCTCGAGTTAGCATTCGGCGCGTCGGTGGTGGGCCGGATCAAGGAGCTGATCAAGGAATGGCGAGAAGAACTCGCCCAAGGGGTGCTGTTGAAGACGTTCTACGCTTCTAGTCCACGCACATGCTCGCCAAAGGGTCACCGTTGTTGTTCTAGCCCATGCGTTGGTGCTTGCCGCAAGCGCTGCTACCGCCCATGCGTCGATGCCAGAGGCTCGTGCAATGAGGCACACAAAACTAGCATTGATTTCCCACCCGATACCACACGCGCCGTGCCCCACACCGTCCATGCACACCATTGTTGGCCCCACCCTCATGCCATGCCCACCACTCCCCATCTTCCTTGTCTCGTCGGCGAATGGCACAGCAGGTGCCATAGTCATTTCCGAGCCAGAGCGGTGTGCACAACATGCATCAACTGGTCTATAACGTCGCCATCTTCATGGGTGTGCTAGTGTCATCTCTCAAGGCCAATACTAAGTACAAAATTCAATGTATCTCCATAATAACATGCAGCATTGTCTCATGCACGTGGCACATGAGGTCCTGTGTTTGATGCCCCGACGCGCTCCTTTTTCCGTTCCTATTTCTTTCCCATGTGCTGACAAGCAGGGCCCATATGCCATAGTGAGAGAGATAGAGATTTATTTCTCTCGTATGTTGACAAACAGGGCCCACTCGCACCACATAGGCAGAGTTGATGGCTACGGATAGATTAAGCACCGTATTGTCACGTTTAGTCATGTTTTGGCGCTCAATCGGTGTATTTTTTAAGTTGTGGCACCAAAGTGACCATCTAGTGCAACTTCATGTACCACCAGCGTATTTGACTCTTTAATTTGCTATAGCACATGGTGTGGGACCCATCTTATGGCATCCTTACGAATTAAGCATTTGAGACAGCCTAAATGAGTCAAAATTGAAGTGCTGACAAAGTGACAAGGTAGTTACAGCAGTTTGCAGCCACGATGCAAATGTGGCATTAACACCACTTTATCTATAGTTACCAATGTCACAATTTTAGTGATCTGAATATACCTACTTGAAAAGGCATCTGTTGTGCTTTACTATGTGCTACATCACATTATGACTTATACTCCCTCCAGTCCTTTTTACTCTGCATATTAGAATTCTCTGAAGTCAAACTTCACAAAGTTTGATCATATTTATATGAAAAAATATCAACATCTGTCATGCTAAAGTTATACAATATGAAACTTTAAGTCATGACACATCTATTGATATTGATTTCAGATTGTGAATGTTGGTACTTTTTTCTATAAAGTTGGTCAAACTTTACAAGGCTTGACTTCAGTCAAATCTTATATGCGAACTAAAAAGGACCGGAGGGAGTACTACTACCTGAGCAGACTATGATGACAATGAATAACTGAAGAAAGAAATCATTTAAAACAATGAATAATCCTATAGAAATAACAATGGTGGACAATTAATATTCATAAGATACATCAGGGTTGTTTGATTGAGGTCTTATTACCTTCACTTGGAGTGCCTGTTGAAGTTTGGCCAGCTTTTCCTGGCAGTAACTGTTTTTGTGCATTGACAAAACCATACAAAGCAGGGTTACTTGTTGAAGCTGATGCGGTATCACTTCTGGTCGTGACAGATTTCTTTTTCTGCTTGAAGCCAAGAAGTGCCTTACCATCATATTCTACAGCATGCATCCAATCCTCATATGCTTTCTTTACCAACGTGTCAGCATAGACCTGGATTTAAGTTGAGCATATTTGTGTTTTAGTAGAATATCTGTGTTTAAATATAATGACTTGAGTGAAGAATTATTTCATGAGGGAAAAGAAATTTAGCTAAGATGGTAGAGAATGCAGATTAAAGAATCAAAACTGCTACAGTTCATATGCACATAGCACAAACTTCAACTCATACAGCACCCAAATATCAGCAGTTACTTTGATTTAGTTATAGTTGACAACTTAACATGGACAACGCAAAATGTTTAGAGCTAACGAACTCTCTTGAAATTGAAGTTTCATTTTA
Organism: Triticum urartu; assembly: GCF_003073215.2. Lineage (NCBI taxonomy): Eukaryota > Viridiplantae > Streptophyta > Magnoliopsida > Poales > Poaceae > Triticum > Triticum urartu. The sequence continues at coordinate 247,163,404 of NC_053027.1, read as the reverse complement.
CTTTTTCTGTTGAAATGAGAATGGTTATAATTTGGCTGCACCAGGATACCAGTATAATCATGCAAATATGAACTACTAGTGATGGGAGTTTAAAGAACTCTAAATTGACAGAACCTCTTCCAAATTATATAATGCATCCTGCTGGTCTATTTGGTATCCATTGAATGTGTGGTACTGAAATTTAGCTAGAGAAATCTGTGTATTTATGTGTATTGCTGGAAGGGCCTGGATGTGCGGTGAACATGTTGAACGCGGACCAGTCTGAGTGATACACTGGTATCGTACAGCAGAACACAAGTTTGCAGTCTCATGTAACAACTTGCTCCGCTATACCAAATCTAAGCCTTACAACACCAATGATTTTTACAAATATTTAACAGGCCCAGACGACATGTAACTGGACTTATTATTCGATAACACATAAATAAATTTGCAAACCTTCTGGTTGTCCGTGAGATTTTCAGCTGAAATGAACTGATCATCAGCAATCAAGCCAGTGAACTCATATATGTTATTGAATATTGCACCGACATTTCTTGAATCATTCACATAATATATATAATGCTTTCCACCTAAAACACAAGTCTTTGCATGCTCAACAAGGCTTTCCCACATCTTATTTGACATGCCACTGCCAAGAATCTACAGAGACAAGAGCGTAAGAACATAAACCAAGCTCCATAAATTACAGTCTGATAACAGGCATAATAGAACTTACACTACGCAACCTCTGTTGATCCCTAACAAGAAGCCGAAGAAAATCTTCAACTGTATAGATTCCGCTTCCATTTAACTTCTTGTGGAATGCACCATCCTTGCCAACCTTTTCTAATCTCCAAACATCATCCTTCAAAGCAGGAGGGTAGTGTTTTTTGTACACTGCAAAATACAATATCAGCCTACTCAATGCTTGAAACTTTTAACAGTATGAGCAAATTAACAATGTATGGACACATACATTCCCCTCTATGATCTTTAACAGTAAAAGCTTCTGTCTTCGCCTCCCTAACACGAATACCTTCAGAAAAACCAGAGGCAACCCTGAGCCCAAGTCTGAATTTCCTGCTTCTTATCCAGCTGGAGTTGTCAGTGAAGATAAGCTCCCCTATGGTTCCAACACCTTCTTTAAGAGTCACCTGAAGGTCACCAGTCAAGAGAGGTCTTTTCCCTTCGCGCTCCTTGACAATATGGCCTTCAAACTCCTCTTCTGTCCAACCCTCATCTTCCTCTTTATTGAAGTCACCCTCAAGCACAAGAACATCCAGCTTTGCACATGATTCAGGTCCCGAAGTGACAACACAACCAGTGTTGGTATCCAGCAGCACAACATGTATAGCTGCCCCCTGCTCGCCTTCTACTTTTCCACCAGTAAAGAGTGGGAGAGACAACCTGCTTCTAAATTGAAGCTGAAGATTTGTCCCATCAGGGCCTTCTATTCTTTTGGGAGAGGACCTGTTTTCACTATGCATTAGTATCGTATCTCACCAGTGTGGCTAAACCACATCTGCAGAAAATCTGAAAATCCCAGATAAAGCCATCCCATGAGTGCCACCACGTTAAACAAGTTTATGATCTTGTACCTTCCTTCAATTCTAGCAGGACCCAACTTGGCCAAAGCACGCTCTACCTCTTCGCTTACCTATTCACAAAATATAGAAGAACAGAATGATCAACATGCTCCATCAAATAAGTCAATAGACCGTACAATAAGTGCTTCTACTCACAACTCTTCGAAGAATAGGCTCCAGCGATGAACAAAGCTTCTGCAGACTGTCGACTTTTAGTGCTTCCACAATGACACTACAATATGTGTCCTTTGTTTAGTAATCAAAATTTCAGAATGTTGCAGACAAGTAGAATCACCGTTGTATTCAATTTGAAATGTACAGACACCATAACTGTAGCGTATTGACTAATTCTTTCAAACAGGTATTCTTAAAAACTATTAGCATCATTTGACAGTCAGATCATCATTGTATTCAATACATTATCAGTGTTAAAAGCAGTGCCGACACTGCATGTAATCGACCCTATCTAAACCAAATTATTCAAAGCTACATACTGAACTCTCTTGGCACTGTAAAGATTTTTTTTTCTATAACCTATCAAGAGTTCTAAAATATGTTATACCTGTTGCCGGTGATTAAACATATGGAACTTTCTGGTGCATCAATGCGGTATAAAAACGTGCTATCATATATCATAGAAAAGGAGTCAGGCAGAGCTGAGCAGGATGCGCAGATTTGTGCTGTCAGCTGGTGCTCTTACACGGAACTGAGCAGCACTCACTGGAGTACCAACTGAGTACCACCAAGCACAAAAACAGCTATGCGCCACAGTACATTTTGGACTAAAATTAAATTATCATCTGGAGTCACTTCCTTTAGCTTATAATTTAAAGAAGTAGTAAATGTGTTATGCTCAGAGAATCATCTTGGGTCCAAGTTCCAATCCTACTCTTACCTAACTGATTCAACTAAAACAAGGATTAGGTAAGCTGTAGCACCCCTATTCCAGCCGGTAGGAAGCTTAACAACAACATTAGGAATCGAATTACTCAACCGAATGGAGGTAAGTGGAGGATCTAAATTTCTTCCTAATTAAAGCAGCCGACAACCTAAACCCCAAACCCAAACTTGTCCCACAAACCCTGGAAATTTGGTACTACCAGGCAGAAAGAAACACGAACCTTGCAAGGGCAGGCACGCGGGGCCGTTTGGCCGCATGGTCGTCGTCGCCGCCGCCGCCAGTGCCGTTGGTGGGGTCGAGCACACGCTTCGAGCCCGACCGCTGCAGGCCCCGCCCAGACCGCTGCATCACGCCAAAACTCTAGCCCTAGCGGCCTCCTCTGCCGCCGCCACCGTCAGATCTGCACCGGCCGCCACCACGAATCCAGGTCAAAAAATAATAATTCCGTGGAGAAAACAAAAATCAAAAATAAAAGCAGCGACCAGAACCCAATCGAAGCGCGCGATACCGTACCGGTGCGGCCGGCGGGAAAATCAGGTGGATCGAGAGGGCCGGGCGAGAGATCTGCGCTATTAGTGTGGGGGTGAGTGAGCACCGCGCGGCGCCTGCTCGTGTGTTTGTTTGTGCTCGCTCTCTACCGCCTGCCTTTTCTTTACGACTTTTATACTAGGGAACGCTAGGCGCCGGCCGACCGGTCACAGCTTTGGGCCGGTCTCCTCTGACGTAGGGCTGCAAACGAGTCGAGCTTGAATGAGTTGGAGTTGCTCAGCTCAATTAATATAAAAATTTGAGCGAGCTCAAACTGAGTGAAGCTCATGATCAAGCTATAGAACATGACTCGTGCTTTAACTTGTAACGATCTCGAGGTCAATCTTAAGCTAGTTTCAAGCTAAATGAGATAGTAAAAATTATAAATCTATGGATGAAAAACAAAAAATAAGGTGAATATGCTGAAACCTTTACAAAATATAGAATATTTAACACATAGTCGACCACGTGCCATAATTAGGCCTAAATCTTCTCTGCATTTAATTAAGTTTTCATGTTCGTTGGTAAATAAAATGAAGAAAAATTGTGGACAGCATATATGGTAATAAATTATTTTATTTCCATTTAGTATATGACATGATCATTTAACATAATAATATTATGTCGAGCTATCGAGCTAAAATCGAGCGAGCCAACATTGGCTCAAGATCGGCTCGTTCTTCGGTCGAGCTACATAAAATGTTCAAACTCAGCTTGTTTCTTTTTGAGTCGATCTCGAGTCAAGTAAAAAACGAGTCGATCTCGAGCGGCTCATGAGCCTCGAGCTTTTCTTGCAGCCTTACCTCCAAGCTCGTATGTTTTCAGCATCTGCACTATCTTTTGCCCGATTCTTCAAAAATCGAACCTCCACCAAGCTTCTCTCGTAATCTTAACTTATACTAGCATGTACCCGCGCGGCGGCACGCCGCGCCTTGTTATGGTTAACAGTGTATACTATTGTATATATTTACACTTTTTTTATTTATTTTTATTAGTCTTGACTCTGGATGATTTTTTTTTGGCAATAACCTAATTTTTAGGGGAAGCAATAATAGAGGTGTGCATGCAACACTATGTTAAAATCCTGTATGCATTCATCTGCTGATCATTTTGCTAATTGGTTGGTTACTACTTATTCATTTAACTTTTTGCATGTCTATTAAGTAATATAAATTTTGAATGATTTTTTATGAACATAAAGCCATTGTGGATGCTAAGGTGTTTGAAGAAGGAAAGTTTTATTGCATGAAGTAATCGATACTTATTAAACAAGGGAAGTACTTTTATATATCGCATGCTAAGTTTGAGTTTGGTGAATTTCGGTGAATCATCTATGTAGTATATAATACTTTCTGTACATATATTTTTTCTTGTTCAATTAATAGTTACTTGAGTTGTGGCCGCACTTCGCTGGGTCATTCGTGTGTTAGTTTTTCTGTTCTGTGTGAACTTTTATTTGTCGACATTCATGTTCAGAACTTGGTACCAGATCTTCATGTCTTTTCACAAATTAGAAAAGGTAAAGGTATCCACTAAAAAAGGATAACGGTGTATATTTTTCTTTTGAATTATCTTCAAAAAAACTTAAAAAACAGTTTTTCCATGAACAGAATGCCCAAGTGCTGGTACACGATATGTGTGGCCATAGCACTTTCTTCCGCGGTTTGTTTTGTCAAACTACGTTCTTCATGGGGCGGCATGGGATCTGTTTGCTTTCGTTTTGTCGCTGATGGTTGCATGCTTTGATTGGGCGTGAATTACAATGATGTGACCGCGTGCATGTGCATGGGATTGAGAGGCGAGGTGCCTACGTGAGTGAGTGAGTTTTGCATGGGGTGGCCACATGGTTCTAACATCAACAGTTTTTGCTTTTCGACCAGTTAAATCATGATGTCAAATCTTGCAAAAGAACACAGAGAAAGAAACACGTCAAATCTTGCGAAAGAACACAAAGAAAGAAACCCGACCTATTTTAGACTTTTAGAAGCCACGGTACCTGTGGAGCAGGGAACAAACACCGGGTAGCTAGGGAACAAACATCGAGCACCGCGTCTTCCGCAGGATACTCCAGTTGAAGGCGAGAGGTTCTGGATTGCATCGACGTTGCCGTGGTTGTAGCCATAACTTGGCTGGTGTGCTAGCGTTTGTTCCGACCTCCTCCACCCAACGCGGAATGGCTACCATACCGGCGTTCGTAATGGGTGGCGATGTTTGCTCCATCATCCCGGATACGGCAATGCCCGGCTAGCCGCCAGGTGCGAAGGGCATCTTCCCCGCACGATGAGTGTGTGCCGCCACCGCCGCTCTACATGCACGCAGGTCGCTGCCACCTCGCGTTGTTGCCGCAGGAGCCACGTGCGAGGTATGGCCACGATGCACGGCTTGAGAAGGGGCTGATGCCCATGATGCCGATTTTGGCTAGCTCGATGCGGCACAGCGATGGAGGCGAGGCACTGCAAGGAAAAGTCGGGGTCGACGGAGATCCGGAGGCGCCGCTCCTGGCGGCTGACTTCAGCGGCGGCGGCAGTGAAACGATGGAGGCATGGTCGGACCCCGTGCAGGAGCAAGGCGCGTGTGGGCACATGCTCTCGTGGTCACGGCCTCGTAGTAGGCTACGCAGCTCTGGCAGTCGTGCTAGTTATAGACGTACTGGACCCGGCGAAGCAGACGCCACCGTCCATCGGGGAGCACCGGACGTAGGTGCAGCCATTGTCGCACGAGTGGCGCCGCTTGCCGGGGCGCTCGCTCTGGCATCCCATGAGCCGGCCGCAGACTGCATGCATGATCATCAAACGCCGGAGCATGCTTCATACATACGGGCCGAGCCGACACAACGACGATATAGCAGAACGGCCCCAACCACCGCGTCGGCCAACCACAACCCCCCGGGAACGAGGAGGCTGACCCGGACGCCGCGGTCCATTACAACAGAAACAAAGAGATACCATGGAGACAATATACGTGAGACTGAAGAAGACCTACTACAATAATATGGCAAGAAGGACGGTCTATTTATAACCCCACAATGGTGGCGATAGATGGCGAGGTTTCGAGATTAGACGACGACAGCGGCGCGAACCAGAAACTAACAGCAGACTCTAGATCAAACGATGGAAGCGGCACCGATCAAAAACACAAGGAGCGCCTAGATTACGCGATCGAAGCGGCACCCTTTTTTGACTGGAAAGCGGCACCAAGAACCGAATACATGAATGCACGACACCACAACTCGATCAGGACGCACGTGCCACTACTAGGAAAAGGGCTATAGATAGGATTGATACTAATGGCGCACCAAGGAAGTAGTGCGCCACTACTATATACTAATGGCGCACCAGTTGGTGATGCGCCATTAGTGTGGAAGACACTAATGGCGCACCAGAAAATAGGTGCGTCACTAGTGATATTTTTTTTCATTTTTACATACATACTAATGGCGCATCAGACAGGGAGTGCGCCAGTACTGAATTTTTTTATTCTTTTTTTTTGCAAAACTACTAATGGCGCACCGCCTCACAGTGCGTCATTACTAGTTTAAACTACTAATGGCGCACCCTGTAAAAGTGCGCCATTAGTATTTTTTTTACTTTTCTGCAAAATTACTAATGGCGCACCACCTGCAGGTGCGCCATTAGTAACCCTGGTTACTAATGGCGCACCTGCAGGTGGTGCGTCATTAGTAACCTGGGACCCCAACAAGATATTTTGGACAGCCACACCTACCCACTCACTTTCCCCACTTCATTCCCTCCACCTCCTTCTCCAAGCTTTCGGCTGCCTCCTCCTCCTCACCTCATTTCCACCATAGATTCATCAAAATTAAGTGGTGAAATTACCTTTTTTTGATAGGTAAGTAAGGGGAAAGCTATCTTCATGATGTAGATCTACTTTTTTTCTCCCTAGCTCGCTCCAACGTAACAACGTGCACATGCACTTTTTGTGGCCTAGCTAGATCTATGTATGTTTGTGGTGTTGCATGTGTTTGTGGTGTTGCATATATGTTTGTGTTTGCAGGTACCGGTATTTGAAATGCGATAGTTGCCAATATTTTGCCGGAATGTTGATTCATTTCCGTTTCGGCGAGAATTTTGGCACTTTGCATTCTTTTTTGTCCTATTTTTAGGGAAGGTCATGCCAAATTTTTTCTTGGTTCTAAAATATCGTTTTGCTCTACCCCGCAGGCGACCATGGCCCGCACGATGACCGAAGGCATCGTGAATAGGTTTTTGAGCTCCGCGAAGGCCGAGATGCTTCAAAAGAACGAGACGGAGATAAGATGTCCGTGTCGAAGATGCAAGCTGAAGAGCCTTATTGCGGACCCGGATTCCGGGCAGGTGCGGGACCACCTGCTCTTGCGTGGTTTCATGGATGGCTATCGGTGGCAAGGTGATGAAGATGACTATGAAGTCGTCCATGGGGGCCGGGCAAGAAATGAGGAAGGGCAACAAGACAAGTACCACCGCGGCGAGGGCGGGCGAGAAGACGAAGAATCTCCAGGACATGATCACGACGGTGATGCTGTACACAGTCATCATGTAGAAGATGCCGTACATGATGATGAGGAAGATCAAGACGAAGGGCATGATCATGAAGATGAAGATGCCGGAGCAGACGACGATGGAGGCTGGGTGCAGGACCCTCATATTCAAGAGCTGCTTCTCAAGCAGACGGATAACGCAAGAGCTGCCGCCCGAGAGAAAGCCAAGCTGGATCAACTGGAGATAGACGCGGTTACTCCATTATATGAAGGATGCAGGCCCGAGGATACCCGCCTGAAAGTAACGCTCATGGCTCTGGAGATGAAGATAAAACACAAAATGACCGACGCATGCTTCGACGAGAACATGTCATTCTGGCACGAACGTCTTCCCAAGGGGAACAAGTGCCCGACCAGTTTCGAGGAGGCGAAAAAAATCGTGTGTCCTCTGGATTTACCGCACGTGAAATACCATATGTGCATGAACAATTGCATCATTTATCGGGACGAGCACGCGGAGTCTACCATATGTCCGGTGTGCGGCGTCACTCGATACAAGAAGAGGAAGAAAGCTCCTCGAAAATCGGTGTGGTACTTTCCGATCACTCCTCGTCTGCAGCGGTATTTCGCGGACCCTAAGGTAGCAAAGCTCCTGCGTTGGCACGCGGATAGGGAGGAGAAGAAGCGGGAAGATGACGGAAATGATCCAGAGATAAATAAAAAAGACAAGATGCTGAGTCACCCTAAGGATGCGAGCCAGTGGCAAGCGTTGAACTTCGAATACCCAGAATTTGGGAAGGATCCAAGGAACATAGTGCTGGGCGCGAGCACCGATGGAGTCAATCCGTTTGGCAGCCAGAGAAGCACACATAGCACCTGGCCTGTGTTTGTGTGGATGTACAACCTTCCCCCTGGTCGTGCATGAAGAGGAAGTACATTCACATGAGTATGCTAATTGAAGGGCCGAAACAACCAGGAAACGACATCAATCTGTATCTGGGGCTGCTGAAAGAGGAGCTAGACACGCTGTGGAAAACGCCAGCCAATACGTGGGACGCCGCAGAGAAAGAATATTTCCCTATGAGAGCCGCACTGCTCACGACGGTGCACGACTATCTCGGTTACGGATATCTCGCGGGGCAGGTAGTTCACGGATTTTCTGGATGCGTAAGGTGCATGGATGACACAACGTATCGCCAGCTAGATAGAGATCCCGGGTCTTCGAAAACCGTGTTCATGGGACATCGAAGGTGGCTTCGCGACGATGACCCATGGAGGAAACGCAAGGATCTGTTCGATGGTGAAACCGAACCCTGAAAACGCCCGCGTACGAGGAGCGGCGAGGAAATAGACGAGCTGTTGAAAAATTGGAAAGATTGCCCACTGCCGGAAAAGAAGCAAAAGGCGCCAGAGCCGGGAAAGAAGCGAAAGGCGCCAGAGCCGCTGCTGAAGGTATGGAAAACGAGGTCTGTTTTCTGGGACTTGCCGTACTGGAAGATCCACTGTGTGCCTCACAGCCTTGATGCTATGCATATCACGAAGAACGTGTGCGAAAGTCTGCTTGGTACCCTGCTCAACATGCCAGAGAGGACCAAAGATGGGCCGAAAGCAAGGGCAGACTTGAAATCAATGGGCATCAGGCAGCAGCTTCACGCTAATGATGATGATGATGATGATGATGAGGCGAAGCAGGACACAGAAACTCGTCGCAAAGGCAAAAAGGCCAAGAAGACCGGAAGTGACTACCCTCCCGCATGCTTCACTCTAAGTCAGGAGGAGATCGAGCAGTTTTTCACCTGCCTCGTAGGAGTAAAACTTCCTTACGGTTACGCGGGGAAGATAAGCAGATACCTAGACCCAGCGAAGCAGAAGTTCAGCGGGATGAAGTCTCACGACTGTCACGTGCTGATGACGCAGATAATTCTAGTTGCAATCCGTGGGATCATGGACGCGCACGTCCGTGAAATGCTATTTGGCCTATGCAACTTTTTCGACGTCATCTCTCGGAAGTCGATTGGCGTGAGGCAACTCAGAAGGCTACAGGAAGAGATCGTGGTGATACTATGCGAGCTTGAGATGTACTTCCCGCCCGCATTCTTCGTCGTTATGGTGCATCTGCTGGTCCATATCATGGAGGATATCATCCAACTCGGGCCGACGTTCTTGCACAGCATGATGCCGTTCGAAAGGATGAATGGTGTCATCAAAGGATACGTTCGCAACATGTCATGTCCAGAGGGAAGTATAGCCAGGGGCTTTCTGACCGAAGAGTGCATCTCCTACTGCACGAATTATCTAGGCATCGAGAACCCCATTGGTCTGCCCGTCAACAGGCACCTCGGCAGGCTTGCTGGATGGGGTCACTGTGAGGGTCGCCGCGAAATGCATGTCGACTTTGAGGGTCGACTCGCCAACTTTGAAAGAGCAAACCTAGTCGCGCTACAACACATAGACGTGGTCAATCCTTGGGTGGTAGAGCACAAAACCTTTATTGAGAAGATGTACAATGACCGAGGCCAACAAAGGACAGACGGAGATATAATCAAAGAGCACAACTCATGTTTCACGCATTGGTTCAAGCAGAAGCTTCTGTCGTACCCTTTACATGAGGATTCTTCCGCGGAAGAACAACTCATATTCGCCTTGTCACAGGGCGCCGCGCACAACCTGATGACCTATGAGGCGTACGATATCAACGGCTACACATTCTACACCGAGAACAAGGACATGAAGAGCGATGGTTATTAGAACTCCGGGGTAACGATGGAATCCTACACCGGTAACGACAAGGACAGATACTACGGAAGGATCGAGAGGATCTGGGAGCTGAGCTACGCTGGAGAGAAGGTCCCGATGTTCCGTGTCAGATGGGCCAAGAGCGTCCTAAAAGAAGACCGGTATTTCACCACCATGGTTATACCCGAAGCCAAATCCAAGACCGCGGGCGCAAACGTCACCGCGAAAAATGAGCCATGGGTACTGGCTTCCCAAGTGGACCAATGCTTCTTCATTACCGACCCGTCAAAGCCCAGTCGTGTTGTCGTGAGGAGAGGCAAAAGAAAGATCATCGGAATGGATGGAGTAGCCAATGAGCAAGACTTCGACAAGTACGGCGACCCGAAGATCGAACATGACGACGAAGATGAAGTAGCAGCACACACCACAAGAAGAAGCAGGACCACCCTACCTAAAGGACGTCTCTTCCATAGAAGAACTCCATTTGCGAAAAAGAAGGGCAAGAAGATTGTGAACAGATAGCTAGCTAAGATCGATTGTATTTAAATCATAGTCTTCATTTCTCGATTGTATTTCATGGGCACTTTTTGATATCATGAATATTTTTAAATTTCACGGGCACCTTTTGAATTCATGAGGACACTCGATCTCGATCCCCCTCCACCGCCGCCGCCGATGATATTTTCAAGTAACAAATTTGAACATATTTTTAAAAAAATTATTACTGTTTTTATAAAAAAATTACTGTTATGATTTAAACAAGTTTGAACATATTTAAACACAAATAAATATCAAACAACATTTAAAATGCAAAAAAAATATTGCAGAGCCTGGGAATCGAACCCAGGACCTCCTGGTGTGTGTGATGCATGCTGACCAGTCAAGCTAGTGGGCAGGTTCTGATGTGGATTGGGTTAGGTGCAATATAACCTATGCTCGAACTGTAATAAAAAAACATTATAATGGCGCGCCGCTGCGGGGTGCGCCATTGCTATCTAAAAAAGATTTCTAATGGCGCACCGAGGTGTGGTGCGCCACTAGTAAGCTTCCCCCTAGCTATCATCCCTCTCCCTCGCCAGATCCCCTTCAACCCTCTCTCCCTCGCCACTAGATCCACCCGCGCGCTGCCCCGACCCTCACCGGACTCCACCCCCGTCGCCCCCCCCCCCCCCGCCCCCCCCCCCGCCGGACTCCACACCCCCGCCGCCTCCAGAGAGACCACCCCTCGCCCGATTCCTCCTCTTTCCCCATCGAGCCGCCTCCTCCTCGGCTCGTACTCGAGCGCGAGAGCTCATGCGGTGACCGCGCTCGCCGTCGTCATTGTCGCGGCCACCGTCGTCCCCACGCCAAGATAGTGTGTCCCCCAGCTTCACCATTGTCTTCCACGTCGTCTACAAGTCCAGATCAAGCCAGGGCACCGCCGAACGACGGGATCGAGATCGTCTTCTTCCTTCTACCGTCGTCGATTTCGCCTCGATCCGCGCCGCCTCGACCGTCCCCGACCTCGCCGAGTTCGCCTACGCCCCCCTGTGAGCCCATCCGCCGATCCCCTTCTTCCTTCACGTGGATCCATCGCCGTAGACGCTGCTGCCCGCCTGACCCGAGCTCGCTCCGCCCCCGCGCCCTCTGGCCGCTTCGCCCGCGTCCTCCTGCAGTCACCTGCGCCCGTCACTGCTGCTGCTCTATTGCTGCCGCCTGTTGCTAGCTGCACCGCGGCCGCTGCTTGCTAATGTTGCTAGCGCTGCAGCTACTGGCGGTCATGGCCATGGCCATGGACGTTTGCTTTGTGTGCGTGTGTGTACAAAGCCGTATAAACTTTGTGTGCGTGTGTGTACAAAGCCTGTATTGATGATGCTAAACAGAGATAGGAGTAGTAGTGGTGGCCATCTAGTTGGACTACTACTGCTAGGACTTGCTCCAGATTTTAGGATTTATTTTCTTCTAGGACTAGGTTTTTATTATTTTTCTGTTGTGATTGTTTTTTGAGCTCTTTCTTTTTCATTTCCTACTATCCTTATCCTAATTATCTTAAATTGTTATGATGTGTGTAACAGGATTAGATCTTGGATTTGCTAGTGGACTTTGGGAGTTTCTTAGCCAGCTTGGTGACTCCATATTTTTCACTATTTTAGCAAGTCTTTTGTAAGCATTAAACTTCCAGCACTACATTTCTATCTTATGTGTACATCTGTTTGCTTCCAATTGCTATATATGTATTGTTGTTACTAAAAATGATGAAGCTCCTGTCAATTGCTATACATATATATGTGTATGATGATCCTCCTTTCCTGCAGTAGTATAGCTAGGATATAAAGCACATTGAACTAACAATCTTGTATGGTGCCTAAACTACAATGATTCAGGAACATCAGATGACATAGCATGTGGATATTGACATAGGATGAGTAGATTAATAAGTGAGCCAAAAGTGATGGACAAACCTCATGCTAGGAATTCTCGAGGGTTGCAGTACATGGAATGCATTTGCAAATGCAGCCAAAACCTGATATATACCAAAAAATTGTATAGAAATATGCTGAATTTTCTGCTCTGATTGTTGCTCAAAGAAATTTAGCAAAAAAATGGGGTCCTGGGAGACGCCGCTGCTGCTTGAGGCCCTTGAGAGGCCCTTCGTGTCGTGATGATTTTGCAGGTACCCCGAGAGGCCCTTGAGTTTGCCGGAATGTCGATTAACTTCCGTTCCGGCAAATTTGGGTACTCCATATGTCCTATTTTCAGCAAAGGTCATGCTGAAATTTTCCGTGAATTTTAGCATGACTTTGCTAAAAATCGGACATATGAGGTACTTGCTACTAATGCATGGGCCGGGGTATCTTAGTACTTAATTAAGTAGGATCAACTGCCCCTTTATTCTTGCTGCATTAAACCATAGGTGGCAATAGAGCCAAGTGATTAGGCCCAACTTAGAAATTCTCCTCAGCATCGATAAACCCTAGATGATAAACCCAACATAGGTGGCAATAGAGCCAACTGATTAGTGCCAAGTGATTAGGCCCAACCTAGGGTGCCTCGGCATCGATAAACCCTAAATGATGAAAACTTAGCATTTAGGGTGCCTCGGCGTCGACAAACCCTAAATGATGAAACCTTGGCTTTTAGGGTGCCTCGGTGTCGATGAGAACCTAAATGATGTACGCTTAGGCTTTTAGGGTGCCTCGGCGTCGACAGACCCTAAATGATAAAATCTTAGCTTTTAGGATGCCTCGGTGTCGACAAACCCTAAATGATGAGACCATGATCTTGTTCCTTGACAATAACCAACTTTTTGACCAAACTTTTTTCCTATTTAGAGCGAAACATGGCCCACAACGATGAGGTCGGCGGTTCGGGCGGCAAGCAATTCTGGGAGCTGTCCCAGGAGTTGGAGGAAGAACCTCACCGCTATGAGGACGCCGCGGAAGACACCGATCCTGACTACACAACCCCTAGTGGCGTCGGGGATGACACCACTGATGATGGCGCCGCGGATGCCACCACTGATGATGGCGGCACACGCACAGATGGCAGCCAACCGAAGAGGCAACGGAAGGACTGGCGCCCAAACGTGCTCAGCACCGTCAGGGAGGAATTTACTAAAGTGAACTCCGACGGGCATCCGACGGCGCCCAAACACGTAGTCAAGGGGTACTCGATTCAGCTCGGGTGCATTCTCTGGAGCACCGCCTCGATCAACACCGAGAACCTAAGGCATAAGGACCGAGGGAATTTGCGCAGCCTCCTCTTCACGAAGCTGCACGAACGATACAAGTTCCCCGCTGAGTTCGCAAACACACGCCTCTCGGGTAATAAAGTGAACGGTGCCGCCCTCACGACGATGAGCACGGCCCTGTCTACTTGGAAAAGCATGGTGAAGGCAATGATTGACAAAGGTGATAGTTATGAGAAGATCAAGGCGAAATATCCTTTGATGAGCGAAGATGACTACAAGGAGTTCAAGATCAAGTGCGAGAGCCCCGCAACCTCCGAATCAAGTCAGTGGGGGAAAGAAATGCAGCAGTTGAACATAGGGGTCCACCAACTCGGTCCCGGCGGTTACAGAGTGGCGGAGCCTGTATGGGACAAGGAGGACGCGGAGCATGCCGAGCAAGGCCTACCGCCCCGCTTCGAGAAATACAGTGACAAGCAGACCATGAACTTTCTCAGGGCCCGGTACAAGGAGGACCCGATAACAAAGGAGCTTACCACGGATCCGAAGACCAAGGAGCTTGAGCTTGTTCTGGTAAGGAATACACCCCCGCGTAATTAGCTCCATATGGTTGCATTCTAATTAATCCCCAATATTTCTAAATGGTTCACGTTCCTTCCGCAGGACAAAGAAAGCAGTAGCGTGGGGTCGTCTCAGAGCTCCACTTTCGACACCCCTTTGAATAGGGCATTGAACGTAATGAAAAACAGGGATAAGCTCAATAAGCCGACGTCAGCTGGTCGTGTGGCCAGCAAAGGCTTGTCCACAAAATGGTCGTCATACTATGGCGCTGGTGGGCGAAAGGAGAAAAAGACCAGCTCGGAAAAGCCAGTCGCGCGAGGTTGAAGCACTCAAGGCGCAAGTGGTGCGGATTCCGGAGATGGTCCAAGAGCAAGTGCAACAACAAATGGGATCGACGCTTACCGGCATTATGCCTACCTTGATTCATGGGATAACAACGTGGATTGCGGGTGGCCAACAGGGGCCGCCCCCGATTCCCAGCTTCATGGCCAGCAACTCACACAATGCGCAGGCGGCGCCATTGGTGTCTCCGGCGGCGGCGGTATTGGTGTATACGGCGGCGGCGGTATTGGTGTCTCCGACGCCGGCATTGGAGCTTAATGCACCCGGGTGTACCCCGGCCGGCACCTCGCCAGCAAGCGGCCCCTCCGTCAGTTGCACGCCCGCCGTTGGCGGTGCCTCGACATTAGCCGAGCTCGACGGCATCACAGTAACTAAGCCTCTCGGCCGAGGACTTCATCTCCTTGCCTTTGACTGGGCATCCCTGATGCCCTACATGTTTTCGCAGGGCGCCGCCAACGTTCCTTGCACTCTCCTGCACTTCGTGGGCGGCGAGTTGGTAGATGTCGCCAAGGGCAGAATCGTTCAACCGGGCAACCCCGTGTTCCACGGTAATCCGATGCCACCCACAATGTATATGGTTGAAGTGGTTCGGGTGCTGCCAGGCTGCGACGAGCTGTTACCTCCGATCCGACCCGCTGGGGCCGACGAAGAAGATGAGATGACCCTCAGCGCCTGCGTAAGCTGGCCCCTGCTTTGGCCGAAGAGCCAGATTTGTTTGGGGGCAGGGGACACCACCCCACAGACAAGACCGCCAGTCATGCCGGCGCCAAGCCATGGCAAGAACGCCGCAACGCTACCGGACATGCCAGACATCCCTATGGCACAGGATCCGGACATGCATATGGCACAGGATCCGGACGACGACGACAACGACGATGGTACATTTACCAACGTCGATAAGTACTTTGCCGAACATGGGTACGGTGACGAGTTCTGCAGGCCTCCTTCTCAAGAACCCAAACAAGACGACCGCGATCTAGCTGGTACGGCGGAGAAACCCAATTGCAACAGGCGTCGTCTGGCGTTCAATTCTCAGGAGATGCCTCCAGCTGCCGCCTTCACCGAGCCTCAGATAGCGGAGGTGCCAAATATTATCAGCCCCAACACGCTCAAGAAGGCGGTCTATGAGCAGAACTTGGTCCCATTACAGCAGATCAAGAAGAAGGGCCGGAAACGGCCGACTAAAAAGGCCGCCGGTGCGAGCCAGCCGGCACCGAGTACGATCCGTGCTCAGGACGGGCCACCTTCACCTAAGGATATCTCGAGGAGGGTGCATGTGGCGGGTAGGGCGATGCTACCGACAAATATGCTCAATGCTGCAACCGGTGCTATGCGGAGTCTGCACGACAGTGTTCTTTCTTTGGAGAAGACAGAGAGAATGATGTGGCATACCCGGTTTTCGTGGCCAAGGTGCTAGAGGGCAAGGGCTTTGTGGATGGCGCCATCGGGGGTACGATCATCCTGCGGTTTGATGACATCTTTGCTATGTTCAACCTTCATCCGCTGCACTACACCTTCGTTCGGCTGTTTTCGCTGAGTATGGAGATGCGGGTCATTAGAGACAAGACCCCGGACATTGTGATCGTCGACCCCTTCTACATGCGTGCCAAGCTCTTGAGCAGCGCTGGGGACCGCCAAGTCGCGAGTTCACACCTCGAAGATGTCATTCTGGCAAACCCAGATAAGGATAACTTCCTTGTGCCTTACTTTCCCAAGTAAGTCATCCCTTAACCGCCCCGTAACATATGATTTCTTAGATTTCGATCGTTCTTTTTTTCTAACATTCCGTGTTCTGTGCAGTGACACACATTGCACACTCATCCTCTTAAGCCCAAAATATTCCATGGCCACGTATTTCGACCCGAACCGTAACTCCAAGATAGACTACACAAATATCAAGAAAGTTCTTGATGATGTTCTCCCTGGCTACGCCAAATCTGGAGGCACCTTCATTAGGGCAGTTTGTAAGTACGGCAAGCACATGTTCACCCACAATACGATGTTCTGCTGCGTCAAGCAGCCACCTGGCAGTCAGAAGGATGCCTACTACGCCCTCCATCACATGCGGGCGATCGTAAGGGACCATCATCACCTTCTGCTACCAAATAATCTCAAAGATTGGGCCGCGAGCTTGTCGGCAATCCAGGACGCGGACATCAGACAAGAATTCTTTCGCATCCAGTCAGAGTTTGCGGACATCATCCATCAAGATGTCCTTCATACCTCGGGGCAGTTCTTCCTCAGATATCAACCGTCCACCATTGAGATAGACGGAATGCTACAAATGCAGGCTGACAACGCCCGCGGTTTCATGACCATCACGACAGACGGCGGCTTCATCCACGCTCCTGTCCATGAGTCGAGTCAAAAGTAGTGATGTGTAGTTCCGAAACATTGATTGGCTCATGTTGTAATTAAACTTTAATGAATTGTATGTCTCTTTGGTTTGGACAGTCGTTCAACTTAGATGTAATCGATGCTATTTATTAGTAGGACCATGAATCGTGCTATTAATGTCTTGCTTTTCTCTTCCGATCCTTTTGTTGCATACTTATATATTGCTTATGTATGTATTGTCTGTTGTTTGGCTTGTGCATAGAGATGCCATCGTATGTCGTGTACAAGGGTAAGGTTCCCGGAGTCTACGACGACTGGGACGAGTGTCGGAGACAGGTTCACCGTTTTAGTGGTAACAGTTACAAAGGGTACACCAGTAGGGCGGAGGCCGAATCTAGATACGCCCGCTATCTAGCGAGAAAGAGGAGGGAGCGTTGGAGGAACCGGATGAAGACCAGTTTGATCGCGATGATGCTCATCGTGATGACCGCAGCTCTCTTCTATGTGATGGTAGTTTAGATGATTGATATCGACTTGTAATGTGAAGACAAACTCGATACTTGCGGTCTCGAGACTTGTAATGTTTTATATTTGTTCGGTCTTTTGAATTCGGAGACTAATATGATGAATTGTATTCGGAGACTAATCTTCTATTGTATTCGATGAATCTGTTGTTGCTGTGTGCTACTGTCTATATTCTGTCAAATAATATATTTTGTAACCTGTGCAAAAATCAGAAAAGTAAAAAAAAAATATTCATACTAATGGCGCATCACCACAAGGTGCGCCATTAGTATGCCAAAGGATACTAATGGTGCATCAAGACAGAGTGCGCCATTAGTATGGCAAGTATACTAATGGCGCATCTATCCGCAGTGCGTCAATAGTGTGCCAAAGCACATGGTTAAATATGGCCCCTGGGAGGCATACTAATGGCGCATGGTGTTATATACTAATGGCGCACTGGGTGGTGCACCATTAGTATACCAGATACTAATGGCGCACCAGTGGTGCGCCATTAGTAAAAAATACTAGTGGCGTGATACTAATGGCGCACTAGTGATGCGCCATTAGTAGGCAAAACTGACGCGCCATTAGTAGGCCTTTTCCTAGTAGTGTGCAAGCCAGATAAGAAAGGAAGCCCACGAAAGGAACACTAGACAACCAGGTCAATGGGCCAAGAACAATCACATCAGCCTGGCCCACATGCAGCCAAAAAATGCTAAGCGAACCAAAGCAATCGCCACACCCATTCAAAAAATTTGAATCAAATTTCTAAATACACAAGACATTTGTACACATCCACATACCAAAAAAAAGGGAACATGCCATGTACACAATTCACCATGGGTCACTTTCACACAAGTGGGTGAATGTTGGGGCAAAAACCTTGCCTGCAATAGAGGCTTGGGGTATACCTTTATGGCAATTTTGGATGTTTAGATCCTAACTACTCTACTTGCTAGGATTGTAAAAATATATGGATTTAAGAGCATCTCCAACCGCTTCGCCCCTCACGGGCTAAAAAAAGCACCGCTTGGGGACGAAACGGCGATATTTTCGCCGTGGGGGCGATCGGATTCCTAGCCGCTGCCCCCAAACGCCTTTTTGTAAACATATTTTAAAAAGACACTCGGCCAAAATTCGGCAAACACGACATAGATTCGGCGGTATTTAGGCATTTCACAGTTTTTTACATATAGAAAACATAAAATCTACTAAAAAGAAAACAAAGGACTGCTGCCGCGCCTATAGGTCGAAGAACTTGTTGAACGCGGCGTAGTCATCGTCGTCGTTGTCACCGTCATCCTTCTTATCCTTCTTCACATGGCTGTCCCTGCTGGACCCCTGCCCGGGGTCGCCCTGGCGAACTGGTTTAGCCGGCGGCGACGCATCGCCGTCGCTGTCCTCGTCGCGTCCACAGCGGCGCGCGACGATCTCCTCTAGGGCGCGACGCTGGCACTCCATCTCCAGCCGGGCCCAATCCTCCTGCGCCCACTTCATGGTGGCCTCGTCGTCGAGCGCATCATCGTTGATGATGATGCCAGCTCCGTCTTCAGCTTGACGAGGCGGGGGGGGGGGGCGAGGAGGAGGCACGGTCACCCTCGTTGATGATGATGTCGGTGCTGCGGATGCGCTAGCCGAGCGGCGTTTCCACGGGCTCGGCCTTGACGCTGATGAGCGCCAGCGACTCGGAGGAGTGGGAGGAGGATCAGGAGGAGGAGGACCCCCCAGCATTCGCCTCGGCAGCCACAGGCCGCTGGGTACTCGAGCAACGGATCGTTGCCGCCCTCGAGGTACTCGAGGACGGCGTGAAGCGTGCATCGAGGGCGCCCCACCACAAGCGGCGACCGTCGCTGTTGTAGCGCCCCCGCACCACTGGCGCGTTGTTGATGGAGGCGAGCCGCTCCGCCTGCCGCGTTCAAAGTATGTCGCCCATGCCTCGTGGTTGTCGGCATCATACTTTGGGAGGGCCCGCTCATCCTCCCACAGGAAGGCCCATACACGCTCGATCTTGGTGTGGAAGTAGCCTGGGTGTTCGACATCGGGAAGAGGGGGGCGGGGACGCCCCCGGCGCTGAGCTTCCACCGCCCCGGAGGCGCATGTCGGGGGGCACCTGTATAGTTCGCCTCGTGGAGGAGGTAGGCTTCCCAATCATGCATAGAGCGGTGGCCGAAGCCGTTGGCCACCGCCGCATTGTCGGGGAACCGTTCACCCATTGGCTGTGTGTGCACGTGGTGGCTAGACGGGGAGAGGGAAAGAGACGGCGCCGACAGCAAGAGAGGGGGGTTGCGGGCGGGTGTTGTAACACCCACGATGTGGCTATATTCGCACGTGTCGGAGCACGACTTAGAGGCATAACCGCATTGTAGGCATGTCGCAAGAGGGGTAATCTTTACACATCACATGTACTGAATAAGAAAGAGGTATAGAGTTGGCTTACAATCGCCACTTCACACAATGCATGAATATAGCATTACATCATCCAGATACAATCAAGGTCCGACTACAGAACCAAATAAAGAAAGACCACCCCTAATGCAAAAGATCCCCGATCACCCCGACTGGGCTCCACTACTGATCAACTGGAAAATGAAACAACACAACGAACATGAACTTCATCGGGCTCTCACTTGAGCTCGGTTGCGTCACCTACACGGTTATCATCGGCACTTGTAACTGTTTGAAGTAATTTGTGAGTCACGGGGACTCAGCAATCTCACACCCTCGCGATCAAGACTATTTAAGCTTATGGGTAGGGTAAAGGTTTGTGAGGTGGAGCTGCAACAAGCACTAGCATATATGGTGGCTAACTTACGCAAATGAGGGCGAGAAGAGGAGCAAAGCACGGTCGTGAACTAGAAGTGATCAAGAAGTGATCCTGAAACTACTTACTTTCAAGCATAACTCCAACACCGTGTTCACTTCCCGGACTCCGCCGAGAAGAGACCATCACGGCTACACACGCGGTTGATGCATTTTAATTAAGTTAAGTGTCAAGTTTTCTACAACCGGATATTAACAAATTCCCATCTGCCCATAACCGCGGGCATGGCTTTCGAAAGTTCAAAACCCTGCAGGGGTGTCCCAACTTAGCCCATCACAAGCTCTCACAGTCAACGAAGGATATTCCTTCTCCCAGGAATACCCGATCAGACTCAGAATCCCGGTTACAAGACATTTCGACAATGGTAAAACAAGACCAGCAAAGCCACCCGGATGTGCCGTCAGATCCCGATAGGAGCTGCACATATCTCGTTCTCAGGGCACACCGGATTGTCCAAACTTCCTGTAGGCCAGCCCAGAGTTGCCCCTGGTGGCCACCGGCGGCTGACAAGTTGGACCAACACTCAGAGGAGCACTGGCCCAGGGGTTTAAAATAAAGATGACCCTTGAGTCTGCAGAACCCAAGGGAAAAAGGCTTAGGTGGCAAATGGTAAAACCAAGGTTGGGCCTTGCTAGAGGAGTTTTATTCAAGGCGAACTGACAAGGGGTTCCCATTATAACCCAACCGCGTAAGGAACGCACAATCAAGAAACATAACACCGGTATGACGGAAACTATGGCGGCAAGAGTGGAACAAAACACCAGGCATAAGGCTGAGCCTTCCACCCTTTACCAAGTATATAGATGCATTAATTAAATAAGAGATATTGTGATATCCCAACAAATATCCATGTTCCAACAAGGAACAAACTTCATCTTCACCTGCAACTAACAACGCTATAAGAGGGGCTGAGCAAGGCGGTAACATAGCCAAACAATGGTTTGCTAGGACAAGGTGGGTTAGAGGTTTGACATGGCAATATGGGAGGCATGATAAAGCATGTGGTAGGTATCGTGGCATAGGCATAGCAATAGAGCGAGCAACTAGCAAGCAAAGATAGAAGTGATTTCGAGGGTATGGTCATCTTGCCTGAGATCCCACAAGGAAGAAGAATGAGTCCATGAAGAAGACAAGTGGACGTAGTCGAACGGATCCTCACAAACGCGATGTTATCAGAACTAACCCGAAGAAGCAACACCAGAAAGAAGCAAACAACATAACAAACAACCATCACATAAACATGGCATGATGCACAATCAAGTATGATGCATGTCTGGTTTAATGAAGCATGGCATGGCAAAGTGCACAAGCAATCCTACAAATTAAGTGGAGCTCAATAGGAACACCACATCAATTATTTAGTTTACTCTCGGTTAGGTACTCAACAATATTAAATGTTGGTTAACATGGCAAAAGGTGAAGCATAACAAAACTACACCATCTCAACAATTTAAATGGGGCCGGATATAACAAATAACGAATCTGGTAATTCCCCATATGCATTAGTAATTTATTGCAACAACAATTTAAACATTTTAATTGTTGTAATCATGATGCGGATGACATGAACAAATTTATGCAATTTTTATTAAAAGTTGACAAGAGCATTATGAAGCATTTGTCACCGTGGTGGAAAGGAAAGGGGTGCCACGACAAAGATAACGAAAATGGTGCCACGACAACGTTCCGGTTCCGGTAACTCAATTGAGATACCGATGCAAAGGAGAAGTGTGCGGATATGTGTCATACAAGGATGGTGGGGTGCTCCCGGATACCGGGTTCCCATGGGTCGACGACGGTGATAAGGCAAAAGAGGGGCAACATGCACCGACAATTCGAGCATGGAGAAAGCACGAGCATCTCATACATCACACATGCATTCGTTCACGGGCGGTCGTCTCGGGGTTATACCTTTGAAGCGTGCGTTATCGGAGGGGTTCGAGTTCGATGCAGTGTAGGGGAAGTAGACGTTCTCAGGACGTTCGGAGAGGTACTTGATGACTCCAAGCCCTTCGGGGTCAACGGTAGTGGTACTTGGTGGAGTGCATGTCGACGGTAGTTGTACTCATTTCATTGTGGAAATAGTGATACACGGGCCGTAGTCGTACACACTCCGTAGAGGATCAGGGTTGACGGTAGGGGCACACACGTTCGGAGAGGAACTCGGCGTTTCGTTGCAGTGTAGGGGTACACGGTTCGAAGGTTATCTTGACGAATTTGAATCCCTTCGGGGCTGTCGTGGTACTTGGGTCTTCGGAACCGCCGGTCTCGTTCTTGCGACATAGTTAAACTTGAAGTTTTTTGGTTCATGGGTCTTTGGCGACGGTAGTCATTCACTTGACAGCGGTGGACGGACTTGGCAGTCCTCGTTGTCCTGGTACTTGGCGTCCTCTCGGTCTTGACGGTGATGAAACGGAACACGATGGACGTGGTACTTGACGAATCTGGGGAACGGTAGTCGTACACGCATCGGAGAGGAACTTGGCGCACCACTGGACTTGGCGATCTTGATGAACTAAAAGGGCATCGAGGGACTTGCACGACTCTGCCTCGGGAGGTCACCGGAGATGAACGGAGGCATCTCGAGCTGCTGGTTGTTGGTGCGTGGCCGAGCCGCGGCTAGAAGAAGTGGCCGGCGTCGGCCTTGGCCTGAAGCAGGGAAGCGGAGCAGGAGATGACCGGGGTGCCTTGGCGCAATGGAGGCGGAGCAGAGGAGGGCAGCGGCGGTGCGCTAGCTGGGCGGAGCAGGGACGACGGAGCGGAGCAGAGCAGCAACGTAGAAGCCGACCGCGGCTGGAGACGTTAGTGGAGTGGGAGGCCGGACGCGACTGCGGAGGAAGGCGGAGGCTTGGCAGTCGTTCTGGAGCAAAGAAGCAGAGGTCGACGGGCAGCGGGGATGGCCATCAGCGACGGACACCAAGGGCGGTGGTGCTGCAACCCTCCATGGCCACGACGTGGTCCTGTTCGTCGGCCCGTGGAGGAGCAACGGCGAGGCAGAGGGGCTCCTCTGAGTGGGGATCAATGGAGATGGGGAAGGCGGCGCAAGGGAGAGGAGATGGGATCGGGATCCCTGGAATCGGGGCGAAGGGTGCAGCGCGAGGGAGATGGGGATCGTGGTGACGGCGCTGGAGGAAGGATCGAACAGGGGAGAGGAGATGGGCTCTCTCCCTGCACTAGGGTTAGCTGTAGGTGGGCTGAGGCTGCTGACAGGTTAGGTGGGCCTTAGGGCAATTGGGCCGCCTGGCTAGGATGGGCTCTCTCTCCCTCTATCTCTTCTCATTAACAGAAGAAAGAAAAGAAAAGGAGGAAAGAAAAAAAAAGGAGAGAAGAAAATGGAAGAACAAAGAATCGGGGCACAGGGATTATTTTCACGGACTCGTAAAAGTGTGCACGGTCCACGAAAAATAGGAGAGGCAAGATTGGAAGGTGTCATTCAAACTCATTTGAATTTAATTCAAATGGGTTTGAACTAGGGCTTGGTTATAGAAGTGTCCAAAAAAATGTTGAGGTTTTTGGTGGAACTCCGGAAAATGATGAAGGAATATATGGCAAGGTTTGAGGAGCAACTCGAAGCAGAAATGACTTGAGAGTTTTAAATTGCAAGTGTGTTTGCAGTAAATCCAAATAATTGGATTATTTACTATAGCTCTCTAAATATTGAGAGGTTATGTTGTAAAGAGAATCACCATGTGAATTCCCTTGGTTTAAATGGATCAAAGATCGATGCCATTATTTAGTTGAGTTAAGAAAAATAAATGACATAATGGCAAGATGACATGATGCAATGCACATGATGCAAAGATGAATGCAACAGACGAAACAAATCACACAACGAAACTCGGAAACCCTGGAAGGCATCTGAAGCTTCGGTCTTGGGGCGTCACAGGTGCTTCCACCGGCGAGGGAGGGGGCAGCTTTTATAGCGGCCGAGGGAGGGGGCAGCAACGTGTGTGCGCGTGGCGGGAGGGGGCGTGTCGCCGCACTGCGCCTCCCGTGAGGAATCAATGGAAGGCTGATCGGCGGCAACCTTAGCATTGATTCCCCACGGGAAACAGAGGCAATGAGGACGACGAGGCACGGGGGGTTGCTGACTTGGCGGGCCCACCATTCTTTCGCGCCAAAAATGATCGTCCCGGTGCCCTCGGACGCCGCTAGCGCACCGGGTTCGGCCTGGGTCCGCCGGTGCCAGTTTTGAGCCTAATCGGCGAAAAATGGGCTCCTAGGGACGCGACTGGGCCGTTTTTCAGCGCCGGCTCTAAAAAATAGCCCTGGGGGTGTTGGGGGCGTGGCTGGAGATGCTCTAAGATTTTGTAATAAGTTGGGGAGGTGAGATTCTCAAAATTCTAAGTGAATCAGCCTAAGGAACTGGGCTTTAGACCAACTCCAATGCACGACCCAAAAGGACATCCATTTTTTTCATCTCTGTTTGTGTCGGTAAAACAGACACGAGCGTCCGTTTAGGGTCGTTCGCCCGTCTGTACCCAACCAACCGCTGCATTTCAAATATTTGTCCACATTACAAACTTAAATTTAAACAAAAAAAATTACAAAATAATTAAAAATGATATATATTACACTAACTTAAAAAGTCCACAAAGTCACGAGCAAACAATGAAATTGAACTGAAGATAAACAAACATAAAAACTAGAAACCCTGGATCGGGTCATCACCGCTAAAAGAATTGATATGGTTGACTAGAAGGGGATGAATAGGCAACTATCTATTTTTAGTTTTTATTATCGAATTAGGCAACAAATAGGTTGTCTAGATATGCAACTAGGTGAACAACATATATGATGCTAGCAACAACAACAACACAAGCAAGCAAGAGATACAACATAAGTAAAGCTTGCACAAAGTAAAGGTAAGAAGTAACTGATACGTCTCCAATGTATCTATAATTTTTGCTTGTTTCATGCTGTTATATTACCATTCTTGAATGTTTTACAATCATTTTATAGCAACTTTATATCATTTTTTGGGACTAACCTATTGACATAGTGCATAGTGCCAGTTGTTGTTTTTGCTTGTTTTTTACTTCATAGAAAATCAATACCAAATGGAGTCTAAACGCAGCGAAACTTTTTGGAGATTTTTTCTGGACCAGAAGACACCCGATGGGCCAAAGAAGTACCATAGGGGGGCTCCGAGGGAGCACAACCCACCAGGGGGCGCCCAGGAGCCCAGGCGCGCCCAGGTGGGTTGTGCCTACCTCGGTGGCCTCCTACACCGCCTCTTCGCCCTATAAATCCCCAAATATTCCAGAAACCCTAGGGAAGTCAACGAAACACAATTCCAGCTACCGCAAGTTCCAGAACCACGTGATCCAATCTAAACATCATCACGGAGGGGCTCATCATCCTCATTGGTGCCTCTCCGATGATGCGTAGTTCATCATAGACCTACGGGTCCATAGGCAGTAGCTAGATGGCTTCCTCTCTCTCTCTCTCTCTCTCTCTCTCTCTCTCGATTCTCAATACAATGGTCTCTTGGAGATCTATTTGATGTAACTCTTTTTACGGTGTGTTTGTCGGGATCCAATGAACTTTGACTTTATGATCAGATCTATATCCATGAATATTATTTGAGTCTTCTTTTGATCTCTTATATGCATGATTATTTATAGCCTTGTATTTCTTCTTCGAATCTTTGGTTTAGTTAGGCCAACTAGATCGATTTTTCTTGCCATGGGAAGAGGTGCTTTGTGATCGGTTCGATCGTGCGGCGTTCTTTCCCAGTGATAGAAGGGTTAGCAAGACACGCATGTATCATTGCTATTAAGGATAACAAGATGGGGGCTATTACTACATGAATGGATTTCGTCTACATCATGTCATCGTTCTTATTGCATTACTCTGTTTCTCCATGAACTTAATACACTAGATGCATGCTGGATAGCGGTCAATGTGTGGAGTAATAGTAGTAGACGCAGCCAGGAGTCGATCTACCAATCTTCGATGTTATGCCTATATATTGATCATTACCTTGGATATCGTCATAACTATTCGATTTTCCATCAATTTCCCAACAATAATTTATTTACCTACCGTGTGTTATTTCTTGAGAGAAGACACTAGTGAAATCTACGGCCCGCGGGTCTATTCTTTATCATATTTGCTTTGAGATCTATTTTTATTTTCTTTTATTTTCAGATCTATATTATTCCAAAAACCCAAAAATACCTTGCTGCACTTTTTTATTACTTATTTTATTTCGCGTTTTATTGAGAGCTATTTATCCGATCTACCACAAATTTATCTATCTTTTTACCGTGGAGGGATTGACAACCCCTCTTACGCGTCGGGTTGCACGTATTTGTTCTTTGTGTGAAGGTATCGTTTAGATAGTGTTGCTTGGTTCTCCTACTGATTGATACCTTGGTTTCATAGCTGAGGGAAATACCTACCGTAGTTGTGCTACATCATCCCTTCCTCTCTGGGGAAATACCGACGTAGTCCAAGCGACATTAGTAACCACAAGTGAAGCTAGTGAAGACGAGGATGTGTTACCGAAGTTCCTTCCCTTTTAAGGGAAGTACGTCTTCGTTGGAGCGATGTGGAGGCACAAAGCCACAGGGCCACTGTATTCTCCTCAAGCCCTCGTACAATGCAAGATACCGTGATTCCACTAGTAATGCCCTTGGAGGCAGCGACCGAACCTTTACAAATAAGGTTGGGGCAATCTCCACAACCGAATTGGAGGCTCCCAACACCACCACGAAGCTTCACCACAATGGATTGTGGCTTCGAGGTGACCTCAACCATCTAGGATGCTCAAACACCCATGACTAGTAAGATCGGCAAGGAATTAATGAGGGAATCAAATTTCTCTTGATGGAAGTGTAGATCGGGGCATTCTCAACCAATTCCTAGAAAATCAACAAGTTTGATTGGCTAGGAAGAGATATCGGGCGAAAATGAGCTTTTGAGCAACAATGGAGTTTGGGGAAGGAAAAGATGGTCTTCTTAGGGAAGAAGATCCCTTTTATATAGTGGGGAACCAATCCAACCGTTACTCAGCCCACAACCCGCATACAAGCGGTACTACCGCTCTGGGAGTGGTACTACCGCCCAAGCGGTAGTTCCAGGAAGTATGTGTAATGGCAGAGGGCCACAAGCAAGTAGTGTTACAGTACTAAGGCACCGTGGTGGTAGGTCAAAGGGGTAGTGCAGCTACAGCGGTACTACCGTCCAAACTGGGCGGTACTACCATTTATAGACTGTACTACCGCACCCTACTACTGCTGCAGAAACAGGGGAAGACTAGGGAGCAGATCCACTAGCGGTAGTGCGAGCGGAGGTAGGCGTGGTACTGCCGCTTACAAGCGGTACTACCGCTCCTACTGCCGCTCCGACTATTGCTTGTCCAACTCGGTCAAAATGGGCTCAGGGGTAGTATGCCGGTGGGACCACCGCAGGACTACCGTTGAACCCAACACAAAAAATCGAGACCCAAGCAGGGGCCGATAGTACGCGCGATACTGGAAGCTCATTTTGTGGCATATGAAGATGTGTATGTGTTGATTCCACCCGAACCTTTCTGAAGTGGACCTCCTCTTGATAGTACGGTTTTTCCTACGACTCAAGTCCACCGAAAAGAAATGTAGGAAAGAAGACCGTCTTCACTCTAAACCTCCGAGGGGCTCGAATCATCTTGTGCCATATGATAGATTATTTGAAATGCTCAATGCACACGATTAGTCCGCAAATGCATTGTCATCAATCACCAAAACCACTAAGAGAGAAATATGTGACGACCCGAGACCGATGCTCCAGAAGCCTTCCAGTTATTTTGTTATCTCTGTGTGATTTATTTGTTTGTTGCATTTCATCATGGCATCATGTGCATTGCATCCGCATGTTTTCATAAAACTCGTAGCCGCTCGTAGTTGTCGCTTCTTCCTTGTCTCTGTTGACCTCCTCTCAGATCAACCGGGTTGTTCGAGTCCCTCTTGTCTAACCACCTAACCTCTCTGCACAGTGCACCAAACCCCTCGCGCACGTCCGAGAACTGCCCGAACCCAACCCGCTCAGTCATCACCGTTGGATTCGAATTATCCCCAAACATCCCTAAAACATCATCGTTTCTTATATAGACTTTCCTAGCCTATTTATCCCGGGACGTTCGATTTTAATTGAAGGGTCTGATTAGCCCTAACCAAAATCCTCATGCTATATAAATAGATGAAACCCTAGTCTAAGCTGTCCCATCCTCCTCATTCCGCCGCCGCCGCCACTCCTCTTGTCTCCCCTTCCTCGGGATCTAAGCCTGCAACCAGCCTCTCTCCCTTCCTCGTTTTCAGCGTTAGACCAACCAGAGCCTGCTCCCGATCCAGATCCTCTCTCGCCCTCCGACCACCTCCCTCGCCTTGCGCGTCCATCTAATCGAGCTCGCTTGTCTCCCCAACCTCTGGCACGGCTGTGCCGTAAGCAGCAACAACAACTCCACCGGAGCTCCACCCCACGACCTCTTCGGGCACCCACGCCTGCCGCCAGCGAAGGGCACGGTCAGGTTGCCTCACTTCCTCCCGCTCTCGCTCTATCTTCTCTACCTCCCTCTATTTCTACTTCCTCTCCTTCTCTCATATCCCTCGTCTCTTCTTGCAACATGTCCAGCCATGGATGTCGTGCCGCCCGCCCAAGCTTCCTCCTTCGCTGGTCGTCTCCAAACCTGTTTGTCTCGAGCCCCATCGAACCTGCAGCCTCCGTTTGGAACACCGGCATCCCGTCCCGGACCTCATCATCGCTGCGCACTTGCCCGGACCTAGCCTTGACCCATCGCCCGGGGTCGTTTCCCCACCGAACGACCACCAGGCCAGCCCTCGCGCCCCTCTCCTTCGTCTCCCTCTGTGCTAATCTCTCTCTCCTGGAGCTCTCATATCTCTTCCTCTACTTCTTCTCGCAGGAACCGGGGAAGCCCCAGCTCTCGCTGCCGCCCTACTCTGTTTGTCGTCGTCTTCGTCGATCCGACGAGGCCCTGCATCTCCGGCCTCGTCCCTGCCTTCAGGTCGCCGTCCAGCACCCGGATCAGCACCTTCCTCCGCTGCTGCCTCACCACTATCCATCAGTGCCGCCACACCCCTGCTTCCTCTGCATCGAAGACGAGCGCCTCGCTCGCGTTGACCGTCCCTGCCTCGCTAACCCGCTCGCCCGCCAGCCGCAGCGACCGCGCCCTGGGCCTTAAGCCGGGAGCCGCCCAGCAACCGGCCCAGCTCCCGTCTCCACCA
>NC_053027.1:245315778-245429489 GCF_003073215.2 Triticum urartu | reverse complement strand
CGACCGAATATGTAGATTCCTTTCTTTGTAACCGACCTTGTGTAACCCTAGATCCTCCCGGTGTCTATATAAACCGGAGGGCTTAGTCCGGAGGGAGAGACTCATTATCATAACCATACAAGCTACGCCTCTAGGGTTTAGCTATTACGATCTCGTGGTAGATCAACTCTTGTAATACTCATATTCATCAAGATCAATCAAGCAGGACGTAGGGTATTACCTCCATAGAGAGGGCCCGAACCTGTGTAAAACATCGTGTCCCCTGTCTCCTATTACCATCGACCTTAGACGCACAGTTCGGGACCCCCTACCCGTGATCCGCTGGTTTTGACACCAACATTGGTTCTTTCATTGAGAGTTCCACTGTTCCATCGCCAAAAGGTTTGATGGCCCCTTCAATCGTCAATAATGATGTTGTCCAAGGAGAAACTTTCCTCCCCGGACAAATCTTTGTGTTCGGCGGCTTCGCGCTGCGGGCCAATTCATTTGGCCATCTGGAGCAGATTGAAAGCTACGCCCCTGGCCATCAGGTCAGATTTGGGAGCTTGAACTACGTTGCGGACATCCGTGGAGACTTGATCTTCGCCAGATTTGAGACCGCGGCTACCACTCTTGGCTAGCCCGAGAGACATGGCCTAAATCTGTCATCGGATTGCATCCAGGAGACAACGCTCGTAACCGCTCTGGCCTTAGATCCGGAGCATACTGCGCCTTCCAAGGACGGGAAGCTCAACCCCGCCACGGAGGCCACAGATTCCCTGGCGTTGGAGCCGCACATATACATAGTCTCACACGATACCTGTGCCACCGGAACTTCGGACTCGTCTCCGGCGGTAAGTTCCGAACCATGTGAGCCCGCGGACGCCGAACTTGATCGTTTATCGATCTTCGAATTCAGCGTCGCAGACATCTTCCAGCACTCGCCTTTGGGCGACATGCTAAACTCATTGAAAAACCTGTCCTTGGCGGGGGACTCATAGTCGAACTATGTTCGGTTCGAACTAGGGGCTGATGATGGAGAATCTTGCTTCCCACCCGCCACCCACTCAATAGCCAATGTCGAGGACTTAACCGGCATGCTCGGTTACGACTCCAAAGACTTCGATGGTATAGACGACGATGCCGAAGAAGAGCAGGGCTGAAACCTGCCACTCACCGGACGCGGGACGGTCACTTATTCATATGACGTACACACGGTGGATACACCTAAAGAAACTAACAACGATGACAAAGAAGATCCAGCTGAGGATGAACCTCCTGAGACACAGCCCAGAAGCCAGCGTCAGCGGTGCCGCTCTAAGTCACGTCGTGCAAAAGACAGTAATACCTGCACCGGAGAAAACATCACCCCAGACGATGCCGAAGACAATGAAGCCCCTGTTGGGGCAGCATCCGAACAGGATGAACTGGAAGACGGGCACGATAGCCAGCATGAACAGGCCATACACGAAGACTCGGAGGACAGTAATTATCTTCCGCTCTCCGAGGATGAGGAGAGCCTCGGCGACGAGGATTTCATCGTGCCTGAGGAACCTCTCGAGCAGGAGCACTTTAAACGTCGGCTATTAGCCACTGCAAGGAGCCTGAAAAAGAAACAACAACAGCTTCAAGCTGACCAAGACCTGCTCAACGATAGATGGACAGATATCCTAGTGGCCGCAGAATAAGGCCCCAGGCGCACAACCAAGGGTTACCTGCAGCGCAAATTGCCACCTCAGTTCGATAAGGAAGCGCCGGAGCCTGTACCACGCGGTCGGGACAATGCGGCTAACCGACCACCATGCAGTCGGGATAAAGCGCTAGCTCAAGACGAATAGCAGCCCGCCTCACCCCAAAGAAAAATAGAGATAAAACGGCTCGGGGTCATACATACGACCCTCGGTAGGACCTGGACAGTAGAGCAGGACATACCAGACCGATCTACGGATCGCGAGGACGTGCCTCGACACGCAACATCGGCTACCTATTCGGATGGGACAAGTCTAGTCACGCCCAGGCCGAAAACCGCAGACGGACTCCATCTAAGCTACGTCGCGACGTGGACCAATACAGAGGCGCCACATACCCACTCTACTTCACTGACGCAGTAATGGAGCATGAATTCCTAGCAGGGTTTAAACCCGTGAATATCGAATCATATGATGGAACAACTGATCCCGCAGTATGGATCGAGGACTTTCTTCTCCATATTCATATGGCTCGCGGAGATGACCTTCATGCCATCAAATACCTCCCACTAAAACTCAAAGGACCATCAAGGTACTGGTTAAACAGTCTGCCTGAAAACTCTATCGGCAGCTGGGAAGATCTGGAAGACGCCTTTCGCGACAACTTCCAAGGTACATACATCCGGCCACCAGATGCCGATGACTTAAGTCACATCGTCCAGCAGCCCGGAGAGTGAGCCAGGAAGCTCTGGACTAGGTTCTTAGTTAAAAAGAACCAAATCATAGACTGTCCAGACGCGGAAGCCCTAGCAGCCTTTAAACACAGCGTCCGAGACGAGTGGCTCGCCCGCCACCTCGGTCAGGAAAAACCAAAATCCATGCCAGCCCTTACCACTCTGATAACCCGCTTTTGCGCAGGAGAAGACAACTGGCTCGCTCATAGAAGCAACAACGCCAACAACCCGGGCACTTCCGAAGTTCGAGACAGCAACGGGAAACCACGACGCAATAAGCACAAACGTGGCAATAGTAATGGGGGAGCGCACGACACAATGGTCAACGCCGAATTCAGCGGCGCCAAACCCGGTTAACGGAAGAAGCCATTCAAGGCAAACAAAGACGGACTATCCAATTTGGATAAGATATTGGATAGGCCCTGCCAGATTCATGGCCACCCCAATAAACCAGCTAACCACACCAACAGAAGTTGTTGGGTCTTCAAACAGGCTGGCAAATTAAACGCCAAATACAAGGAGAAGAGGCCGCCCGACGATGATGGCGATGACGAAACTCGCCAGCCAAACACCGGGGGTCAGAAGCAGTTTCCCCCCGAAGTAAAGACAGTGAACATGGTACACATGACACAGTCCCCTACAGGGGAATGCATGGAGTGCTCTTTCCATGTAGAGGATCACACTACGGCTATCTCAGTCGAACTACACAATGGGGGCATTACACCGCATACCTCGTCGTCCATTAAGCCACCGGTCTCCATTCAACATGACCGTTCAAATCCCATACAAGACTAGCAGTTAGGCTTCCGCCATCCGCCGCATATAATCGGACAATCTATACCGCGCATACATAACTACGCACTTAAAATACCCTGGGCACTGGCGAAAGCACAATACGGACGGACCTGAAAGTACTCCCATAACCTTCCTTTTTTAACTATTTTTTCTTCTTCCTTTTTCTTGTTTCCCTCTATAGGTGGCTCAATGGCTGGCCTCGGACTCTATCGGAGTTCGGGTTCGTACACTCACCCAAGGGCTATTTCCGTCAAGGAGTCCCTTCATCGAGGACAGGCGGCGCAGTCGTGCGACAGGAGGTCCAAAATAACTTTTTGTAGACCGCACTCTCTATTTCGAGCCTGTAAAGTGACTTTCTCCTCCGCCTTCGACCCCTGGCATATCAAATAGTCGGGGTTGCGGCTTTGTTATCTATATACACAATTGGCACATCACTCAGATCCCAGTAAAAATAATCCATTCTTTTCTAAAAGGACCGAGTTTTTCCCCTACGGTTGTCTCAAACATACACCTCGGCATAACTTGCCAGGGGCTCGGCATGGGAACAAACGAGTTGCCGACAAAGTCCGAACAACTCTATAGCGTACTTCGGCGTCGCGAGTTTGGCCTTATATGCATAAGCTCCGAATCATGTCTTGGGTCAATAGTTGGGTTGCCCGGCTCCTGTGCTTGCTATCCTACGTTCCGCTCTATCGGCTAGGGTAGTAAAGGGAGAACTACTACGATTGTGCTTCCGGTTCACCTGGTTAAGCACCTCAGTAGAGAAAGCCGAAAACTGATGATGCGGTGAGAGCTGGTCAACCACTCGATGACTTATCGGAATCTTTCACGATTCCCTCCGTGTCACATGAAGGACCTCTTTCCGGTCAAATATGTAAACGCATCGTATGAATAAGCCGCATACATACCAGGGGCTATGTCGTAGACCCACCATAAAACTCCTATGGCTAAGTGAAAGTGTTAACGCCCTATAGTCTGGTTGCCTGGTTCGCCGCATTGACACCTCCTTCATGGACCAAGACGTTGGGTCAAGAGTGATCAGATGCTTTTTCGAACACCCCCGTACTTCCTACAAGGGGGCTGAAGCTGACAACTGGAAAACTTTCAGTTCATATACAAACGGCCGCACAGGAGGAACAAAAGCCTTTAGGCAAAATCAAAATATAGACTGATTATAACAATTGTATTTTACAACTCGTAAAGAGTTCACTCAAATATTATGCCTTTCAAACATTGACCCTCTATCAAGCGAGCAGCCTCTAAGACGTCCTCAAAGTAATGCTCTGGTGCGTGATGGTCCTTGCCCTTTGGTGGACCCTGCGCTGCAACATCGACGGCCTTCATCTTTCCCAAGTATGTCTTGACTCGGGCAAAGGCCATCCATGCACCTTCAATGCACGCCGACCGCTTCACGGCATCGATACGTGGCACCGCATCAGCAAGCTGCCGCACCAAGCCGAAATAGCTATTCGGAATCGGCTCAGTCGGCCACAGCTGAAGTATGACGTTCTTCATGGCAGCGCCGGACATCCTGTGAAGCTCGGCCCATTGGGACATCTGTTCATTCAACAGCAGAGGGTGTTTTGATGCGCCGAACTGTGACCAGAAAAGCTTCTCCGTTGCATATCCCACTTGCGCTTGGTAAAACTACGCCGCACCGGATGAACTCTTCGGCAGGTCCAAAAACACATATGGAGAACTCCACACTTGGTTAAGCTGAGCATAATTCAGATCGCCGAACTTAGTCTATAATAAAAATGGCTTACCAGTCGCAATCTCCCCAGTTTGCCGGATCTCCTCACGAGCCGCTCTAGATTCGGACCGCGCTTCTTTCGCCTCTCGCAAGGCCTTGTCAAGCTCAACCGCTTTGGCTTTATTCTCCTTCTCTAGGAATTCACAGCGGTTGGTAGCACTTCTTAGTTCGAGCGCCATCGAGGATATTTTCTCCTCGTCTTGGTGCCGAGCAGCTTGTTCGGCCTTTAACTCGGCCGATGCCTTTTCGGCAGCCGCATTACTAAACCGGTCCTGCTCCTTGGCCCGGGCCAGCTCCGCCCGAAGAATCTCAATGGCGGCGGCACCATCTGCAGCCATGCATATTCCAGTATGCAATTTTCAGCGTCACACTTATATTACAAACACGTATATGTAAGGATTGCTCCGAACACGTACCTTGCGACTCATCAAGATGCCTGTTGATCAGCGCGATATCAGTATCTGCCTCATTAATCTTGTGTTGCAAATCCGCAATCTCTACAGTCCGGACAATTTCCGAGGAGGTCACATCCTGTGTTTGTCTCCGTCGTATCTACTTCTCCAAACACTTTTGCCCTTGTTATGGACTCTAACTTGTATGATTTGAATGAAACTAACCTGGACTGACGCTGTTTTCAGCAGAATTGCCATGATGTTGTTTTATGTGCAGAAAACAAAAGTTCTCGGAATGATCTGAAACTCCATGGAATATCTTACAATAATAATAAAAAATCCTCACCAAAGATGAAAACCAGGGGGCCCACACCCTTTCCACGAGGGTGGGGGGCGCCCCCCCTAGGGCGCGCCCCCTACCTCATGGGCCCCCTGGAAACCTCCCGACTCCAACTCCAACTCTATCTATCTGCTTTCGGGGAGAAAAAATAGG
Organism: Triticum urartu; assembly: GCF_003073215.2. NCBI lineage: Eukaryota > Viridiplantae > Streptophyta > Magnoliopsida > Poales > Poaceae > Triticum > Triticum urartu. The sequence continues at coordinate 245,423,655 of NC_053027.1, read as the reverse complement.
AGAGAAGATTTCATTGTGTTTTACGATACGGAGCCGCCGCCAAGCCCTAAAACCACTCGGGAGGGCTGATCTAGAGTCCGTTCGGGGCTCCGGAGAGGGGGATTCATCGCCGTCGTCATCATCAACCATCCTCCATCACCAATTTCATGATGCTCACCGCCGTGTGTGAGTAATTCCATCGTAGGCTTGCTGGACGGTGATGGGTTGGATGAGATTTATCATGTAATCGAGTTCGTTTTGTTAGGGTTTGATCCCTAGTATCCACTATGTTCTAAGATTGATGTTGCTATGACTTTGCTATGCTTAATGCTTGTCACTAGGGACCGAGTGCCATGATTTCAGATCTGAACCTATTATGTTTTCATCAATATATGAGAGTTCTTGATCCTATCTTGCAAGTCTATAGTCACCTATTATGTGTTATGATCCATTAACCCCGAAGTGTCAATAATCGGGATACTTACCGGTGATGACCGTAGTTTGAGGAGTTCATGTATTCACAATGTGCTAATGCTTTGTTCCGGTTCTCTATTAAAAGGAGGCCTTAATATCCCTTAGTTTCCATTAGGACCCCGTTGCCATGGGAGGGTAGGACAAAAGATGTCATGCAAGTTCTTTTCCATAAGCACATATGACTATATTCGGAATACGTGCCTACATTACATTGACGAATTGGAGCTAGTTCTGTGTCACCCTATGTTATGACTGTTACATGATGAACCACATCCGGCATAATTATACATCATTGATCCGATGCCTACGAGATTTCCATATGCTGGTTTACGCTTATTTACTTTCCCTTTGCTATTGTTACAATCACTACATAATACCAAAAATATTACTTTGCTTTTATTACTCTTTTGTTACTGTTATCACCACTATCGTATTACTTTGCTACTAAACACTCTGCTGCAGATACTAAGTTTCCAGGTGTGGTTGAATTGACAACTCAACTACTAATACTTGAGAATATTCTTTGGCTCCCCTTGTGTCGAATCAATAAATTTGGGTTGAATACTCTACCCTCGAAAGCTGTTGCGTCCCCTATACTTGTGGGTCATCAAGACTAATTTCTGGCGCCGTTGCTGGGGAACATAGCTCTATTCTTTGAGTCACTTGGGATTTATATCTGCTGGACACTATGAAGAATTTGAAAGACGCTAAGACAACAATTTATCCCTTAACTATGAGGGGAGGTAAGGAACTGCCATCTAGCTCTGCACTTGATTCACCTTCTGTTATGAGTAAGATTGCAACACCTAAACCTGCTTTTGCTATTCGTTCTGATATGTCGCATGTTATTGATGATGCTACTTCTGCTATACATGATACTTATGATGAAACTACTCCTATGCTTGATACTACTGTGCCACTTGGTGATTTTCTCGAGGAACGACTTGCTAGGGCTAGAGAGATTGAAAATATTGAATCTGATTATGAAGATGAAAGTGATGATGAAGAATCACTTGTTATTCCTGAGGGTTATTTATTTGATCAAGAAGCTTCTTTAGCTATTTTAGCTTGCAAAGATAAATATGAACTCAAAAGGTTATTAGCTAAATGGAATAAGCAATCTCTAAATGCTAGGATGAAACCTGACCCTGCTTTTGCTACTTCACCTATTTGTGTTACTGATAAGGATTATGAATTCTCTGTTGATCCTGATATAATTACTTTGGTTGAATCTGATCCTTTTCATGGCTATGAATCTGAAACTGTTGTGGCACATCTTACAAAATTAAATGATATAGCCACCCTGTTCACTAATGATGAGAGATCTCGCTACTTTTATATCCTTAAAATATTTCCATTCTCATTAAAGGGTGATGCTAAGATATGGTTTAATTCTCTTGATCCTGGTTGTGTGCGTAGTTCCCAGGATATGATTTACTACTTCTCTGCTAAATATTTCCCTGCTCATAAGAAACAAGCTGCTTTAAAGGAAATATACAACGTTGTGCAAATTAAAGAAGAGAGTCTCCCACAAGATTGGGGGAGGCTTCTCAAGTTACTTAATGCTTTGCCTGATCATCCTCTTAAGAAAAATGAAATACTTGATATCTTTTATGGACTAACTGAAGGAAATATGTCCTAGAGGCAATAATAAAGTTATTATTTATTTCCTTATATCATGATAAATGTTTATTATTCATGCTAGAATTGTATTAACCGGAAACATAATACATGTGTGAATACATAGACAAACAGTATGTCACTAGTATGCGTCTACTTGACTAGCTCGTTGAATCAAAGATGGTTAAGTTTCCTAGCCATAGACATGAGTTGTCATTTGATTAACGGGGTCACATCATTAGAGAATGATGTGATTGACTTGACCCATTCCGTTAGCATAGCACTTGATCGTTTAGTTTGTTGCTATTGCTTTCTTGATGACTTATACATGTTCCTATGACTATGAGATTATGCAACTCCCGTTTACCAGAGGAATACTTTGTGTGCTACCAAACATCACAATGTAACTGGGTGATTATAAAGGTGCTCTACAGGTGTCTTCGAAGGTACTTGTTGGGTTGGCGTATTTCGAGATTAGGATTTGTCACTCCGATTGTCGGAGAGGTATCTCTGGGCCCACTCGGTAATGCACATCACTATAAGCCTTCCAAGCATTGCAACTAATGAGTTACTTGCAGGATGATGTGTTACAGAACGAGTAAAGAGACTTGCCGGTAATGAGATTGAACTAGGTATTGAGATACCGACGATCGAATCTCGGGCAAGTAACATACCGATGACAAAGGGAACAATGTATGTTGTTATGCGGTCTGACCGATAAAGATCTTCGTAGAATATGTGGGAACCAATATGAGCATCCAGGTTTCGCTATTGGTTATTGACCGGAGATGTGTCTCGGTCATGTCTACATAGTTCTCGAACCCGTAGGGTCCGCACGCTTAAAGTTCGATGACAATTATATTATTAGTTTATTTGTTTTGATGTACTGAAGGAGTTCGGAGTCCCGGATGAGATCGGGGACATGACGAGGAGTCTCGAAATGGTCGAGACGTAAAGATCGATATATTGGACAACTATATTCGGACATCAGAAAGGTTACGAGTGATTCGAGTATTTTCGGGAGTACCGGGGAGTTACGGGAATTCGTATTGGGCCTTAATGGGCCATACGGGAAAGGAGAGAAAGGCCTCAAAGGGTGGCCGCACCCCTCCCCATGGGCTGGTCCGAATTGGACTAGGGAGGGGGCGCCCCCTTCCTTCGTTCTCCTTTTCCCTTCCCTTTCCTTCTCTCCTACTCCTACTACTTGGAAGGGATCCTAGTTCTACTAGGAAAGGGGGAATCCTACTCCCGCTGGGAGTAGGACTCCCCTAGGGCGTGCCATAGACAGGGCCGGCCCCTCCCCTCCTCCACCCCTTTATATACGTGGCCAGGGGGCACCCCATAGACAGAACAATTGATCTCTTGATCTCTTAGCCGTGTGCGGTGCCCCCCTCCACCATAATCCACCTCGATCATATCGTAGCGGTGCTTAGGCGAAGCCCTGCGTCGGTAGAACATCATCATTGTCACCACGCCATCGTGCTGACGAAACTCTCCCTCAACACTCGGCTAGATGAACAAAAAGGATACAATTAGTTCAGAATCAAAAAAATGTGCAATTTCAAAGGAAAGAAGGAATGGTAAGTTTCCCTCCATTGAACATCAATCAATCTAGAAATAGGTAAAGGAAGGCGTATCACAGGGGTATTTTTCTTTTTTCTATTCACTTCCGGAGTTCGAGGGACGTCATCAAGTTGAACGTGTGCAGAACTCGGAGGTGTCGTGCGTTCGGTACTTGATCGGTCGAATCGTGAAGATGTACGACTACATCAACTGCGTTGTGCTAACGCTTCCGCTTTCGGTCTACGAGGGTACGTGGACAACACTCTCCCCTCTTGTTGCTATGCATCACCATGATCTTGCGTGTGCGTAGGAATTTTTTTGAAATTACTACGTTCCCCAACACTAACCGATGCTTCCAGAGATTACCTGGATAGTTGTGCTGGTTCTCTTTTCAAGGAAAGAACACCGGATGAAGCTGAAATCTTATTGAATAATATGTTGACAAATGAAAATAATTGGGCACCTCCTGAGCCAGCTCCGGAGCCAGCTCCTGCTCCAATTAATGATCCTATTTCTAAACCAACTCCGAATAAGAGAGGTGTTCTATTTTTCAGTCCCGAAGATATGCAAGAGGCAAAGAAATCTATGAAAGAAAAGGGTATTAAAGCTGAAGATGTTAAGAATTTACCTCCTATTGAAGAAATACATGGTCTTAATTTACCGCCTGCCGAAGAAACATATGATCTTGATCCTTTACTTATTGAAGAACCTCCAGACCTCGATAACCCGACACAGGTAGTAAAGGTAAATTCTCTCTATAGATATGATAAAGCTGAAATCCCGCCTGCTAAAATTGCTAGTCAATGCTTGGATGAGTTTGATAATTTTATGTTTAAGCAAGAAAACTTCAATGCTTATTTTGGCAGACAATTAAAACAAGATGCTGATATGATTAAATATTTGGGTGATTATATGGCTAATATTAGAGGTGAACTTAAACTTGTTAGCAAACATGCTTCTATGGTTACCACTCAAGTAGAACAAGTACTTAAAGCTCAAAAGGAATTGCTCAATGAGATGAATAGTAAGAAAAATGATTATGCTGTTAAAGTGGCTACTAGAACTGGTAGAATGACTCAGGAACGTTTGTATCCTGAAGGCCACCCTAAGAGAATTGAGCAAGATTCCCAGAGAAATAATATTGATGCACCTAGTTCTTCTAAAAGGAAGAAAAAGAAAAATGATAGAACTGTGCAAACTTCTAGTGAACCTATTGCTGAACCACCTGATAATCCAAATGGCATATCTATGTCTGATGCCGAAACACAATCTAGCAATGAACATGAACCTAATGAAAATGTTAATGATGATGTTCATAATGATGCTCAACCTAGTAATGATAATGATGTAGAAATTGAACCCGCTGTTGATCTTGATAACCCACAATCAAAGAATCAATGTTATGATAAGAAAGACTTTGTTGCTAGGAAACATGGTAAAGAAAGAGAACCTTGGGCTTAGAAACCCATGCCTTTTCCTCCCAAACCATCCAAGAAAAAGGATGATGAGGATTTTGAGCGCTTTGCTGAAATGATTAGACCTATCTTTTTGCGTATGCGATTGACTGATATGCTCAAAATGAATCCTTATGCTAAGTACATGAAAGATATTGTTACAAATAAAAGAAAGATACCATAAGCTGAAATTTCCACCATGCTTGCTAATTACACTTTTAAGGGTGGAATACCAAAGAAACTTGGAGATCCAGGAGTACCTACTATACCATGCTCCATTAAAAGAAACTATGTTAAAACTGCTTTATGTGATCTTGGAGCCGGTGTTAGTGTTATGCCTCTCTCTTTATATCGTAGACTTGATTTGAATAAGTTGACACCTACTAAAATATCTTTGCAAATGGCTGATAAATCAACTGCTATACATGTCGGTATTTGTGAGGATGTGCCTGTTGTGGTTGCAAACGTCACTATTTTAACGCACTTTGTTATTCTTGATATTCCCGAGGACGATAGTATGTCTATTATTCTTGGAAGACCTTTTCTTAATACTGCAGGGGCTGTTATTGATTGCAACAAAGGCAATGTCACTTTTCATGTTAATGGTAATGAGCATACGGTACACTTTCCAAGGAAACAAGCTCAAGTTCATAGTATCAATTCTATTGGAAAAATTCCATCGATTATATTTGGAGGTTTTGAATTTCCTCTTCCTACTGTCAAGAAGAAATATGATATACTTATTATTGGGGATGTGCATATCCCCGTTGAGGTAACCTAGTGTTATTCGAAACTTCTCTGGTTTCATGTTAATCGGAATGAGTTTGTTAACAAGACTTGATCAACCTTGTTAGTGGATTCCTTTTGATGAGCATGAGATGGATGAAACTAGAAGCACAACCTTCTGTACCCTCTCTATACTTTCTGTTATTTAGTTGAAATAAAGTAAAAATAAATAATTTTCTGTCTGTTATCTGATTATCCGTGCAATATAAAAATACCTCGAGAATAAAAGTTCTCCAAATGCCCTGAAAATTAAATATGTTTTTTCTAGAATATTTGAGGATTTATGGAACAAAGAACACACCAGGGGGGCCAACCACCTTGCCACAAGGGTGTAGGGTGCGCCCCCCTGCCTCGTGGGCCCACGGTGGCCCTCCTCCACTTATTCCTGCACCCATCCTCTTCTTCTTCCTCCCACAAACACGAAAAACCAGCTCAAGCACGAGTTCCAGCCCTCTTTGCAACCATTTTCGATCTCCTTGCTCAAAGCACCTCTCACAAAACTGTTTGGGGGAGATTGTTCCTTGGTATGTGACTCCTCCATTGGTCCAATTAGTTTTTGTTCTAGTGCTTTATTCATTGCAATTTTTTTGCTGCTTAGGTGACCCTGTTCTTGAGCTTGCATGTCAAATTTATATGGTCAAAAGTAGGTTTGATGCATGATATAGGCCCTAGGCACTTGTAGGAGTGGTTGCTATCAATATTATTGAGTTTGGTTTGCTTTTATTTTGAAGTTACTAAAAATTTCAGAATTTTTCAGAAAATGACGAGGAGATTATTGAGGGGCTCATCGAGCCAAAGCTCGAAGGAAAAGGCACCGAAGCCTAAGTATTATTTGCCGCGCACCGTGGAGGTTCGGGCGTGTGAATGGCCTTCCAAGGATTTCTTGAGAGCAGCCGGGATTTATGAAGATTTTCATGAATTGGCTCATAATGCAGGCCTCACCGCTTTCCTCCACGACCAATGCGATCAGTATCTCTTACTCACAAATACTTTTGTGCAAAACTTTCATTTTCATTCTAGGAACTCACCACCTACGGTGGAATTTCATTTATATGATGACCATAAGGAGATGTCACTTTATGATTTCTGTCGGATTTGTTTAGTCCCTTTTGAGGGCAATACAGAAGAACCACATCATGATGATGTGGAGGGATTTATTGATACTATCACTGTAGGGGAAACTAGGAAGGTTTCCGATGCACGAATCACTAGCATACATTTTCCTGTCTTACGTTACTTTGCATTATTTGCTAGTCGTTGCTTAATTGGTCGCGGAAACTGTGGAAACCTCAGTATCCTTGCTATTATTATTTTGCTCCAAGGTTTATATAGTGATAACACTTTTAGTATGGGCGGTATTATTGCTAAACGGTTAAGTCTAAATCGTACGAAGGGCCCCATCTTTGGAGGCATCTATGCTACACGCCTAGCTGCACATTTTAACATACCTATTAGGCATGCTGAGAAGGAAGAAAAAATGTTGCCTCATGTTTATCTAGATTATAATAGTATGGTGGCACATGATTTTATTATTAAGAATAGGGAAAGAGAGCTTAAATATCAATTGTTCTTTAATAAACATCATCTTGAGACTATTACCTTGCCTGCTCCTTCTTTGTTTGATTTGACTGTAGGCACGTACCTTGTTCCGTTGACGGCTATTTACGCCTACCGGAACCCTGCACCAGCCGAGGAGCCAGAACCGGAACCACAATTTGATCCTTCACGACAGTCTAACTATCAGTGGGATCCGGAGATGATTGCTAGCCAGTGGCAATCGGAGCCTTCTTCTTCCTCATCACAGTACGACCCCAACAACTATTATTATGGATATCAGCCAGGCCAGCCGTGGCCATAAACCAACTTAGGCCAAAAGCCTAAGCTTTGGGGAGTACGTATTTCTCACCGACATTACATTTATGTTCACACACACTCATTGCTAGATGTCGGTGCTCATACTTTTTCATTGTATCATCCATGCTAGTTTATTTCCTTTTATGCTTTCTTCTTGTGTGTTTAATAAACCTTAAGAAAAAAACCAAAAAAATAGTTGTAGATTTTAATTAATTTACTTTCCATGCTTGTAGTAGTTATTAAAAAGAAAACCCCAAAATATTTCCCGTTCTTCTTTTGCTTGTTGGGAGCTTTCCCGTGTAAATAGTTTTATTTCTTTTCTTTCTTTGGGGGTCAGTAGGAGAAGACCATGATTAAATTGTTGAAATGGCTCTTATATGCATTATTGTTTATCTGACAAAAGAGCCCATATTGCCTTGTCTTCTCCTGTTTATTGAATGCCTACAGATTCCAGCTTAGTCCAATGCACGTGCACTATTATTATTATTCACATCGTCCGGTCGTGCAAGTGAAAGGCAATTATGATGATATATGATGGACTGACTGAGATGAGAAAAGCTGGTATGAACTCGACCTCTTTTGTTTTTGTAAATATGATCAGTTCATCGTTCTTGATTCAGCTTGTTATGAATAAACATGTTTGCAATGACAATTAGAGATCATAGTTGCTTGTGCCATGCTTGATTATCTATGAGTTATAATGGTTTACCTTGCGTGCCAACATGCTATTGAGATGGTTATGATGTGGTATGATGGGGTAGTATCCTCCTTTGAATGATTTAAGTGACTTGACTTGACACATGTTCACGCATGTAGTTGAAACAAATCAACATAGCCTTCACGATATTTATGTTCATGGTGGATTATATCCTACTCATGCTTGCATCCAATGTTTATTAATTTTAATGCATGTACATGGCTGTTGTCACTCTCTAGTTGGTCGCTTCCCAGTCTTTTGCTAGCCTTCACCTGTACTAAGCGGGAATACTGCTTGTGCATCCAATCCCTTAAACCCCAAAGTTATTCCAGATGAGTCCACTATACCTACCTATAAGCGGTATCTACCTGCCGTTCCAAGTAAATTTGTATGTGCCAAACTCTAAACCTTCAAATAATCATCCTGTTTTGTATGCTCGAATAGCTCATGTATCAACTAGGGCTGCCTGTATCTTCCATGCTAGGCGGGTTATTCTCAAGAGGAGTGGACTCCGCTCCTCACTCACGGGAAAATGGCTGGTCACCGGGATGCCCAATCCCATGCTTTATGCAAACTAAATCAAAAATAATTGCAAAACAAAACTCCCCCTGGGACCTGATGTATGTTGGAGGCACTCGTTGTTTCGAGCAAGCCATGGATTGATGTTTGTTGGTGGAGGGGGGGGTATAAACTTGACCATTCTGTTTGGGAACCGCCTATAATGTGTGTAGCATGAAAGATATCGCCATCTCTTGGTTGTTATGTTGACAATGAAGGTATACCGCTCAAAATATTATTCACCTCTATTTCAAAACCGAGCTCTGGCACCTCTACAAATCCCTGCTTCCCTCTGCGAAGGGCCTATCTATTTAGTTTTATGTTGAGTCATCACCCTCTTATTAAAAGCATTAGCTGGAGAGTGCAACTGCCATTTGCATTCATCACTGTTAATTTATATTGGGTGTGACTATGATTGGATCTCTTTTACCATGAATTACAATGTCTAGTCAGTCCTTGATCTTTAAAGGTGCTCTGCATTTATGTTTGGGGTCTCAGAAAGGGCTAGCGAGATACCATCTTGTTATATCATATTATGATTGTTTTGAGAAAGTGTTGTCATCCGAGATTTATTATTATGGCTTGCTATTTGATTATGCTATTGATATGGGTAATGATGAGACCTGAGAATTATTGCAAATATGGTTAGTTATAATCTTTGCTGAAAACTTGAATGCTGGCTTTACATATTTACAACAACAAGAGCAAACAGAGTTTGTAAAAGTTTTTCTTTATTTCTTTCAGTTTGTCAACTGAATTGCTTGAGGACAAGCAAGGGTTTAAGCTTGGGGGAGTTTATACGTCTCCGTCATATCTACTTTTCCAAACACTTTTGCCCTTGTTTTGGACTCTAACTTGTATGATTTGAATGAAACTAACCCAGACTGACGTTGTTTTCAGCAGAATTGCCATGATGTTGTTTTATGTGCAGAAAACAGAAGTTCTCGGAATGACCTGAAACTCCACGGAATATCTTACAATAAATAATAAAAAATCCTCGCCAAAGATGAAGACCAGGGGGCCCACACCCTTTCCATGAGGGTGGGGGGCACCCCCCTAGGGCGCCCCCTACCTTGTGGGCCCCCTGGAAACCTCCCGACTGCAACTCCAACTCTATATATCTGCTTTCGGGGAGAAAAAATAGGAGAGAATATTTCATCGCGTTTTACGATACGGAGCTGCCGCCAAGCCCTAAAACCTCTCGGGAGGGCTGATCTAGAGTCCGTTCGGGGCTCCGGAGAGGGGGATTCGTTGCCGTCGTCATCATCAACCATCCTCCATCACCAATTTCATGATGCTCACCACCGTGCGTGAGTAATTCCAGCGTAGGCTTGCTGGACGGTGATGGGTTGGATGAGATTTATCATGTAATCGAGTTAATTTTGTTAGGGTTTGATCCCTAGTATCCACTATGTTCTGAGATTGATGTTGCTATGACTTTGCTATGCTTAATGCTTGTCACTAGGGCCTGAGTGCCATGATTTCAGATCTGAACCTATTATGTTTTCATCAATATATGAGAGTTCTTGATCCTATCTTGCAAGTCTATAGTCACCTATTATGTGTTATGATCCGTTAACCCCGAAGTGACAATAATCAGGATACTTACCGATGATGACCGTAGTTTGAGGAGTTCATGTATTCACTATGTGCTAATGCTTTGTTCCGGTTCTCTATTAAAAGGAGGCCTTAATATCCCTTAGTTTCCATTAGGACCCCGCTGCCACGGGAGGGTAGGACAAAAGATGTCATGCAAGTTCTTTTCCATAAGCACGTATGACTATATTCGGAATACATGCTTACATTACATTGATGAATTGGAGCTAGTTCTGTGTCACCCTATGTTATGACTGTTACATGATGAACCACATCCGGCATAATTATCCACCATTGATCCGATGCCTACGAGCTTTCCATATACTGGTTTACGCTTATTTAATTTCCCTTTGCTATTGTTACAATCACTACATAATACCAAAAATATTACTTTGCTTTCATTACTCTTTTGTTACCGTTATCACCACTATCGTATTACTTTGCTACTAAACACTCTGCCGCAGATACTAAGTTTCTAGGTGTGGTTGAATTGACAACTCAGCTTCTAATACTTGAGAATATTCTTTGGCTCCACTTGTGTCGAATCAATAAATTTGGGTTGAATACTCTACCCTCGAAAGCTGTTGCGATCCCCTATACTTGTGGGTCATCATGTTCCAATTAATCGTATTACTTCCAGGGCATATCTTTTGATCATCTGTTCGCCTCCCTTGGGAAGCCAATCAGAGTCTCAAGGGCTACTATCTATACACAGGTGTATTCTTGAATAAAACACAATCGAACATATTACGATACAAACCTCGAAGCCTCTTAGCAGGCCCACGAAGGCCTCATTCAATCCGCTTTTCACGGCCAGGACCTTTTCGACCACCATGCCCATCAAGGTACGATGTTCCTCTGAGACGGACGCCTCTTGCATCATGTTCATCAATATATCTGGCGTCTCTGGTCTCCGGAGGCTGCTGTAGGAGTACGGCCTCCCTTTGAAGGGATCCATTTATTCGTATCCGGCTGTAGACCGGAATGTTCGGGGCCTTTATTGTTGGTCCCCGGACCCTGGGCCACCGAAGTATCACCTTCGGGTTGTGTCTTCATATCCCTCGCACCACTTTGTTGATCGGGAGAGGCCCTTCACGACAACACCTCGAAGTTGTCCGCCCTGTTGGGCGAGAGGAGATTGGTGGAGGCGTCTCGCTTTCCATCGTCTCTGAGAGAAGATCCCCCGAGGAAGAGGATTGTTGAAGAAGACTGCATGCCGAACTGCAAAAAACATATATTCTAGATGTTGCAAGAAAGGGGCGGGACATGTTTAAAACACCCTTGTTCACTTACAATTTGGCCTGAGGCTTGTCCACGTCATGGGACTAGGCAATGACATCGTCATCCAAGCCCGAGCCACCCGACGAAGGCATCTTGCCACGCTTAGGAGCCTTTTCCTCCCAATCTTCGGAGGCGGCCCTTTTCTTCCCATGGGGGGAAGAGACGTTGACTTCCCCGTCATTTTTGTCTTCGGAAAATGGAATCTTGTCTGACACACCTTCGGGATGGGGGCCATCTTTGGTCCTCTCTGCCTTGCCCTCCTTCACAGGCATCTGGTACGGTGCCGAGGCCAGCATCCTTGTTAATACAGGATCCACTGAACCTTCGGGGAGGGGGGGCGGACACCTAATCAGCTCCGCTTTCTTTATCCAGCCCTAGAAGGAGATAGTTTGCTCAGTAATGTATTACGACATACTTAAAAAAGGGTGTTCGGAAGTCAAGTGCTTACCGGGGTATCCGAACGGCGACAATCGAGGCCTGTGTCCTCAGTAGTGTCCGGCCAATGTTTTCATTTTCTGAAAAACCACTTCCACATCCCTTTGTGCGTAATGCCGAAGAAGTGTTGGAGGGTTCGTGGTCCTTCTGGATTGAACTCCCACATACAGAGAGGCCTACATTGGCATGGTAGGATTCAGTGAATCATCATTACTTGAATCACACTGACAAGATCGATGTCCCTCTCGAGGAGGGTTCGGATGCAGCTTTGTAGAGTCCACACTTCATCAAATGATCCCCAATCCAGCCCCATATTGTCCCATGATGCAAGCTGTAACGGTGGGCCAGGGAGAAACGTGGGTGCAGCTACCCACTTGGTGCTGTGGGGCTCCGTAACGTAAAACCACTCTCGCTACCATTGATTGGAAGTTTCGGCAAAAGAGCCTTTTAGCCAAGGAGTGTTGGTGAGTTGGCTGACTACAACACCGCCGTACTCCACCTGTTCCCCGTCGATTACCTTTGGTTTCACACTGAAGGTCTTGAGCCATAAGCCGAAGTGTGGGGGGATTCGGAGGAAGGCCTCACACGTAATGATGAACGCCGAGACATGGAAGAAAGACTCTGGGGCTAGATCATGAAAATCTAGTCCATAGTAGAACATTAGCCCCCGGACAAAGGGATCAAGAGCGAGCCCTAGCCCTCGAAGGAAGTGCGAGATGAATACAACCCTCTTGCTAGATCTGGGGGTCGGGATAACCTGCCCTTGAGCAGGAATCCTGTGGTGGATCTTCGTGGTCAGGTATCTGGCCGCTCGAAGCTTCACAATATCCTCCTCTGTAACGGAGGAAGCCGCCCATCGGCCTTGAGGGCTGGGTCCGGACATAATGGGGAAGCTTGAAGCAACGAAATTGAACCTTGGGTTCTAGAACTCGAGGTTGGAGAGGCTGAGGAGAAGTTTGGCGTAAAAAAGACGACCCTTGGTTCCTTTATAAAGGCAGCGGGGATTAAACGCCTCCTCCTGAGCCTGAAAGCCTGCCTATTTCTAAGGAATCTTTCCAACGGAACGGTTGGGTTACCCGCGCTCGTATTAATGAGAATCCCGCAATAAGGGGACACGATCTCTGCTTCGACAGAACGTGCCAATAGCAACCACGCCTCGAAACATGGAACGACGGGACAGGAAATAGTTCGAAGAACCGGGCGAGCGTGATGTCATGTTGTAAAAAGTTGTCAGCAGATTGGACTCATGGAATATTATATTCTCTTTGCGGTTGTGTGTGGTGTGTGTGTTATAGGTCCGGACACGTTCAATACATGCGAAGACTATCTTGGAGTTTGGGAGGAGGAACCTGCCTTGCAATGCCGAAGACAGATCTACACGCCAGATACCTTGTCATTGAAGCCAGGTTCAGGGGCTACTGAGGGAGTGCTGGACTAAGAGGTCCTCGGGCGTCTGTCCTATTAGCCATGGGCCGGACTGATGGGCTGTGAAGATATGAAGACCGAAGACTGCACCCGTGTCCGTATGGGACTCTCCTTGGCGTGGAAGGCAAGCTTGGCGACCGAATATGTAGATTCCTTTCTTTGTTACCGACCTTGTGTAACCCTAGATCCTCCCGGTGTCTATATAAACCGGAGGGCTTTGTCCGGAGGGAGAGACTCATTATCATAACCATGCAAGCTAGGCCTCTAGGTTTTAGCTATTACGATCTCGTGGTAGATCAACACTTGTAATACTCATATTCATCAAGATCAATCAAGCAGGACGTAAGGTATTACCTCCATAGAGAGGGCCCGAACCTGGGTAAAACATCGTGTCCCCTGTCTCCTGTTACCATCGACCTTAGTCGCACAGTTCGGGACCCCCTACCCAAGATCCGCCGGTATTGACACCGACACACATACCTTGATAAAGTTTTGAAGAAGTTCAAAATGGATCAAGCAAAGAAAGGGTTCTTGCCTGTGTTACAAGGTGTGAATTTGAGTCAGACTCAATGCCTGACCACTGCAGAAGATAGATAGAAAATGAAAGTCATTCCCTATGCTTCAGCCGTAGGTTCTATCATGTATGCAATGCTGTGTACAAGACTTGATGTGTGCCTTGCTATCAGTTTAGCAGGGAGGTACCAAAGTAATCCAGGAGTGGATCACTGGACAACAGTCAAGAACATCCTAAAATACCTGAAAAGGACTAAGTATATGTTTCTCATTTATGGAGGTGACAACAATCTCGTCGTAAATGGTTACGTCGATGCTAGCTTTGACACTGATTCGGATGACTCAAAGTCACATACCAGATACATATTTTTATTGAATGGTGGAGCTGTCAGTTGGTGCAGTTCCAAGCAGAGCGTTGTGGCGGTATCTACGTGTGAAGCGGAGTACATAGCTGCTTCGGAAGCCACAAATTAAGGAGTCTGGATGAAGGAGTTCATATCCGATCTAGGTGTCATACCTAGTGCATCGGATCAAATGAAATTTTTTTGTGACAATACTGGTGCAATTGCCTTGGCAAAGGAATCCAGATTTCACAAGAGAACCAAGCACATCAAGAGACGCTTCAATTCCATCCGCGATCAAGTCAAGGAGGGAGACATAGAGATTTTCAAGATACATACATATCTGAATGTTGCAGACCCCTTGACTAAGCCTCTCTCACGAGCAAAACATGATCAGCACCAAGACTCCATGGGTGTTAGAATCATTACAATGTAATCTAGATTATCGACTCTAGTGCAAGTGGGATACTAAAGGAAATATGCCCTAGAGGCAATAATAAAGTTGTTATTTATATTTCCTTATATCATGATAAATGTTTATTATTCATGCTATAATTGTATTAACCGGAAACTTAGTACATGTGTGAATACATAGACAAACAGAGTGTCACTAGTATTCCTCTACCTGACTAGCTCGTTGATCAAAGATGGTTAAGTTTCCTAGCCATGGATAAAGAGTTGTCATTTGATAAACGGGATCATATCATTAGAGAATGATGTGATTGACTTGACCCATCTATTAGCTTAACACGATGATCGTATAGTTTACTGCTATTGCTTTCTCTGTAACTTATACATGTTCCTTTGACTAGGAGATTATGCAACTCCCGAATACCGGAGGAACACTTAGTGTGCTATCAAACATCACAACGTAACTGGGTGACTATAAAGATGCTCTACAGGTGTCTCCTATGGTGTTTTGTTGAGTTGGCATAGATCGAGATTAGGATTTGTCACTCCGTGTATCGGAGAGGTATCTCTGGGCCCTCTCGATAATGCACATCACTATAAGCCTTGCAAGCAATGTGACTAGTGAGTTAGTTACGGGATGTTGCATTATGGAACGAGTAAAGAGACTTGCCGGTAATGAGATTGAACTAGGTATTTGATAAGCCACAAGTATAGGGGATCAATTGTAGCCTCTTTTGATAAGTAACAGTGTCGAACCCAACAAGGAGCTAAAGGTAGAACAAATATTCCCTCAAGTTCTATCGACCACCGATACAACTCTACGCACGCTTAACGTTCACTTTACCTAGAACAAGTATGAAACTAGAAGTACTTTGTAGGTGTTTTTGGATAGGTTTGCAAGATAATAAAGAGTGCGTAAATAAAAAGTAGGGGCTGTTTAGGTAAAGAAGCAATAAAGTTAGTATAGAGAGTGTGGAAAAGTGGTGGTAGGAGTTGCGAAATTGTCCCTAAGCAATTGACTACGTCACTAGACCGATAGCAAGTTTTATGTGGGAGAGGCCACTGCTAGCATGTCATCCCTGACTTGGAATTCTATGCATTTATGATTGGAACTATTAGCAAGCATCCGTGATACCTCGTATCTATAATTTTTGATTGTTCCATGCCAATATTCTACAACTCTCATGTACTTTTGGCAACCTTTTATATTATTTTTTGGGACTAACATATTGATCCAGTGCCCAGTGCCAGTTCCTGTTTGTTGCATGTTTTTTGTTTCGAAGAAAATCCATATCAAACGGAGTCCAAAGAGGATAAAAACGGACGGAGATTTTTTTTGGAATATTTGGAAAATATGGGAAGAAAAATCCACGCGAGACGGTTCCCGAGGGAGGCACGGGGCAGGGGGCGCGCCCCTGACCCTCATGGGCCCCCCCGTAAGGCGGTTAATGCTATTCTTTTTCCGCAAGAAAGCTAATTTTCAAGAAAAAAATTCGGCGAAGGTTTCAGTCCAATCGGAGTTACGGATCTCCATATATATACGAAACGGTGAAAGGGCAGCCAGAGAGAACGCAGAAACAGAGAGAGACAGAGAGACAGATCCAATCTCGGAGGGGGTCTCCACTACAAAAAAAAGACACATCCATGACATTTTGGGCCGAACGGAATTTTTTTCTGTCATACATATGACACTTCTATGACAATAATTGTGACAAAACCCGGTATCATCATAGATGTGGTGGGCTCCTACTTCTATGACAAAAAATCATGATAGAAAATGGGCTTTTCGTCCTGGGCGGGCCGGAGACGCAGCTGCATGACATTCTTTGGGCCATCCATGACGAAAAAAACCATGGTAGAAGCAAGGGGGAGGAAAATTTTGGGGGGTTCCCGATTATGGTGGGAGGTCGGGGGCCGAGCGATGCACGTTTCTCTCGTACACGTACACGCGTGTGTGCGGGGCGTTGGCTCTAACTGAACCCGTGCGAGGCGTTGGGCTCTAACTGAACCCGAGCGATTGCACTGCAGGCTACGCGTTACTGAACCCGAGCGATCGATCGATGGCTGTTAACTGAACCCGATCGAGCGATTCCTTCGCTACTGCTGCTAACTGAAGCCGATCGATGCTGCCTCTGGGATGAACAGTGAGCGTTGCAGGGGGGTTTGGATGAACAGTGAGCGGTGGCGTTGCCTCTGGATGAACAGGACCCCGTGGTGTGGTGGAGGGCTGGATGAACAGTAGGACGGTGGGGTGCCCGTGGAGGGGTGGTTGAACAGGACCCCGTGGTGTGGAGGGCTGGATGAACAGTAGACGGTGGAGGGGTGCCCATGGAGGGTTGGTTGAACAGAATCCCGTGGTGTGGAGGGCTGGATGAAACAGTAGACGGTGGAGGGGTGCCCGTGGAGGGGTGGTTGAACAGTAGCCGGTGGAGTAGCGCGCGGTGGAGGCCGGATGAACAGGAGCCCGTGGAGGCTGGAGGAGGTCGACGGTAGCCCGTGCAGGCTGGAGGAGGTCGACGGTGGAGATGAACAGTATCCCGTGGAGTCCCGTTTTGCGGTACGCCAGAGCCCTCCCGATGAACAGGACCCCCGTTTCGACCGTAGCGGTCCAACACAAGTCCGTTTCGTTCGTTTTGCGGTACGCCACACCCCTCCCGATGAACAGGACCCCCGTTTCAACCGTAGGAGGTCCGTTTCATCTGTTTTGCGGTACACCACACCCCTCCCGATCAACAGGACCCCCGTTTCGACCGTAGGAGGTCCGTTTCCTCCGTTTTGTGGTACGCCAGACCCCTCCCGATCAACAGGACCCCGTTCCGAACGTAGGAGGTCCGTTTCCTCCGTTGTGCGGTATGCCAGGCCTTGTTTCCATCGCCTGTTCCGTCCAAGCCCTCCCGATGAACACGACAACGCATTCTGTTCCGACCTAGCCGGTTGGCTCCCACGCGTTCCGTTGCCTCCCGATGAACATGAGGCATTCCGTTGCCTCCCCATGAACACGAGCATTTCGTTGCCTCCCCATGAACAGGACGCATTCCGTTGCCTCCCCATGAACACGACGACGACGTTGTTTCTCCTTTCCGACCTAGCCATGTACACGAGCCCTGGCGGTACGTATGCGCGAGTAGGCGTTCGAGACCCCGCCCGTATGTACACATACGTGGCCGTATTTTCTTTCTTGCACCCTGGCCGTTGTACGTACGTGTACATGCTACGTGCGCGCCTCTACTACGACACATACGCGCCTCTACTACGACACGTGCGCACCTCTACATCCACCAGTATATATGTACATACACGTTCGCGACCAGAATGACAACGCTACATACGCTTCGACCAGGTGGGTCCCGACTGTCAGGCACTTCCTTGCATGCAAAGATGTAGCTGGTGGGTCCCAGCAGTCAGGGGGGCGAATCATTTTTTTTTGCCCGGACGCACTTCCTTGCATGCGAAGATGTAGCTGGTGGGTCCCAGCAGTCAGGGGGGCGAATCGTTTTTTTGGCCCGGACGCACTTCCTTGCGTGCGAAGATGTAGCTGGTGGGTCCCAGCAGTCAGGGGGAAATGTTTTTTTGCGCAATACGGTGGCCCATCCGGTGGGTCCCCGCTGTCAGGTGGAGGAATCATTATTTTGCGCGTAATAAGGAGGCACTTCCTTGCTGCGGCCGTGGACCCAGCTGTCAGCCTCTCCACGTACAGTCCACGTCCGATGGAAGTCGTTCCTTGACCACGTTGACCACGCTGCACTGAGAGCACCATGGCGGTGGATGACGGCGAGGACTAGGAAGGGGACGACTCGGAGCCGGGGAAGACGCAGCAGTGGATGCCCACACAAAGAGGAGTACGAGGGTTCACTGGTTCGGCTGCGGTGTGAGGCTATTGTCGCCGCAGAATAACAAGGGGTGTGGGTGAGTAGAGGGATGGCCTGGACAGCGGTGGGAGTAGTAGGGGGCGGTGAGGCCTCCACGGCATCACAGCCGACCACGGGAGGCAGGAGCACGCGGCACGACCGGTGCTGGTTTGGGCGGCTGGAGCAAGAAGACCAGAGGTTGAAGAAGCACTACGGCCGTTGGATGAACATCGTACAGTAACAGGAGCTAGAATCGTTCATATTGACTAAGTTGACAAAGCCCTCCGTCCCCGTCAACTTGGTAGGCTCACAAGTCAGCCTCCCACTATGCTGGGTTCCAGCTGGCAGGGGGAATATTCATTTTTTTGTGCGTAATAAGGAGGCACTTTCTTGCGTGCGAAGATAGCTGGTGGGTTCGACATGTCAGCGGGGGGCACGTTATTTTCGCGAAATACAGAGGCCCTTCCGGTGGGTCCCAGATGTCAGGTGGAGGAATCATTATTTTGCGCGTAATAAGGAGGCATTTCCTTGTGTGCGGCCGTGGACCCAGCTGTCAGCCTCTCCACGCACAGTCTACTTCCGATGGTGTCGTTCGTTGACCACGCCGCGCCGAGCGCATCCAAGGTGGTGGACGACGGCGAGGCCCCGGACAACAACGAGCCGGAGATGGGAAGACGCGGGAGTAGAGTCAAAGACGGAGAGGTGTACGAGGGTTAACTGGTTCTAGTGCAGTGTGGTTCAGCAGTCGGTGGAGAAGAACAGGAGGTGTGGAGGGGTGGAGGGATCGCCTGGCCAACGGTGGAGTAGCGCTTCATAGCGAAGCGTGCTAAGTAGAGCTGCTAGCAGCAGGAGGCGGGAGCTGGTCCCGACGGCGCTGGAGGAAGAAGACGAGAGATTGAAGATACAACCATTAGCTGGGCCGGGGGAACAAATAATGTAGCGTCCATGCGGCCCATTTATTTTATTTCCTAAAAAATTACAGGCCATTTGCACTTTCTCGAAATACACGATTTTGCTGGGCTGATTCTAATTATAATGTTGGGTTGGGACAGCAATGTTATCAAAAAATAAAAAGGGGCTGAGCATTTTTTTATAAATATATTTAAATAATAAGTGATATTATTACATTCGTCCTTAAATCTTACCAAGCTTTTGTACACAATCACTAGGATTTTCATGCCAAAACAATCCAGGATTTTATTTGTTAAGAAATTATTTTTATTAGTTAATAAGATGTGGGATATTGTTTTCTTACATATGTAAGTATCTGTTAAATATATTATGACAATAAAAATAATATATAATAACATATAAAATATATTTTTTAGAAAAACAGGGAGCATCTCCCCGGTTCCATTGCTGAGAACGAAACCACAACATATTCTGATACAGCAGCTCAAAGAGCAGTTCGAAAGCAAAGGTAGAAAAGCTACAAACTAGGGGGTGGATGAACAAGTTCTCTGAATAACACAAATTACCCGAGCGGTGCCAAAGGCAGAGCAGATAGAGCACTCAAATGACACAAGGAGGGTCCAGCGAAGCTTTCATGGTCTTCAGCCGAGGGGCCACGTCAGCCTGCGGCAACCAGTAAGCAAGCAGAGACACCGGGCTGGAAGGCGTAGCATGGTGGATGTCTCTCTTTTTCGGCGCCAGGTGCCCATCATCTTCATCAGAGATCTTGAGACGAGCCCACGGGTCCAGCCCCAGAGCAGGTCGAGCCTTGTTCAGCCACAAGTGATCGCCAACGGTTTCTGGAGGGATCTTGTTAGGGTTTCCATGAAGCTCATCAACTTGTCCTTGTCCGATCCGGAGGAGAGAATCACCCAGTTCCTCACCATGTTCCTGATCAACCTCAAGATCTGCGGAATGGAAATCCAGGAGGTGTTACTAAAAATCATAGCATTTCTATATTTCCAGAGGCACCAAAGGACAATTGAGCTAACATTATTTAAAACTGAGCACTTTTTGGTAGCAATCTAGAATCTGGCGACAGATTCGAAGGATGAGCCAATCTGACTAGAGAAATATTCCTCAATGTGGGCCTAGAGATGTTTAGCAACTATACATTCAAAAAATAGGTGAGAACAAGACTCTTGTTCCAAGAAGTAAATACAATCAAGGGGTTTGATGATGTGTCTCTTCCTAAGGTTATCCCTAGTCATCAATTTGTTTTTGGAGAGAAGCCAGAGAAATACATGAATTTTAGGAGGAACTCTCAATTTCCAGACAACAGGGATAAACACGGGTTGAACCCCTCTAAAGTTGATAACATGATAGAGGGAGCTGGAGGAATACTTCCCCTTATTGTCCAGCTGCCAAATCAGGGCATCCGGCTCGACAGTAAAGGTAATGCTTTTGGCAATTTCCTCCAACTGGAACCATTGTTCCATGAGACTTCACTAAAGTTCCTTCTAAAAGATAGTTTTAGGCTTTGACTGTCCCAAACTTCATTGACACTTTTGTTAAGCTCATTGCAGACAGAGTAAATAGGCCAAAATTGGACTGCTAGGGGGGATGTGCCAAACCAAGTATCTTCCCAGAACCTGGTTCTGCTCCCATCCCCTATGTTTCATCTATAGCCAAATTTCAGAGCATGCATAATAGATTTTAACCCTTTCCAGAATCTAGAGGTCTTAGGGTTGGAGGAAGGGACAAAAATATTAGGTTTATTTCCTAGGTATTTATGGGAAATAAGAAGCTTCCAGGGTTTCAGGTCTTCCTCATAGAATCTTTTAATCCAAGACCCTAGAAGACAGATGTTAATTTCTTGGAGGTTAGGTATGCCTAGGCCTCCAAAATATTTTTTCATAGAGACTAGGGCCCAATTAGCAAGGTGTAGCTTCCTATTTCCCTCAAAATCATTCCACAAGCGATGAGACATCTGAGAATTGATGAGGTTCACTGCCCATTTAGGGAACTTGAAGAAGGAGAGGAGATACACTAGAATGCTAGCCAAACAAGCTTGTATGAGGATCAATCTACCTCTGTAAGAGAGAAGTTTGCCCCTCCACCCAGCAATCCTTTTAATGATTTTATCCAGAAGGGGTTGGATATCCTCTCTCCTCAGTTTATCATAGTGGAGAGGGATACCTAGGTACTTAATGGGGAAGTTACCTTTATTACAGACTAGAATAGAGAGGAAGTCAGCTAACTCCTGATCATCCATGTTGATAGGGATGAGTCCACTTTTAGAGTAGTTGATTCTCATGCCCGAGACTTGTTCAAAACAGGTTAGAACAATTTTCAGATTGCTAGCATGTGTGGAGTCATTGTCTAAGAAAAGGATGGTATCATCTGCATATGGAAGGCAGATGATGCCACCAGGGCAGACCTTAGGACAGAGCCCTACAATCAGACTATGATCAGCAGCTTTGCTCAGCATTTTAGTAAGAATGTCCACTACTAAATTAAACAAAAGCGGGGAGATGGGGTCACCTTGCCTAAGGCCTTTACCAGCAAGGAAAAAATCACTTTCACAGTTATTTAACTTGACCCCAACAGACCCCCCATGAGTAAGTTGCTGGATCCAACTAGTTCATTTACCCCCAAAACCTCTAAGCTCCAGGAGTTTCATAAGGAAATCAAGGTCAACTTTATCGAAGGCTTTATCATAATCCAATTTAAGGACAAGTCCTTTATCACCTCCTGAGTGGACTGAATGAAGAACTTCATGAGCAGTAACAACACTCTCTAAAATGTATCTCCCTTTCAGAAATGCAGATTGATTGCTAGCATCAACCTCTACAGGACTTTAGAGAGCCTAGTGGTGAGGACTTTAGAGAAAACCTTAAAACTACAGTTAATCAGGCTGATAGGCCTGAATTTCTTCATAGAGGTGGCCTCAGGCTCTTTAGGAATAAGAGAGAGCATAGCAAAGTTGAGCCTGTATATGTCCAACTCTCCTCTATGAAAGGCTTGGAAAAAATCTAAGAGATCATTTTTCACCAAGTCCCAAAAAAGCTGGTAAAACAAGAAGGGAATCCCATCAAGACCAGGAGCCCCATCAGGATAAGAGATAGAAATGGCTTCCTTCACCTCTATCTCTGAAAAAGGGGCTTCTAGCAGCTCATTTTCAGCAGGAGAGACTTTTTCAGAAGCAGGGAAAAAATTGTTTTGTAGAGAGAACCCAGAAGGGTTTTCTTTCTTAAACAGGTCTTTGTAGAAGTCACTAGCCACTTTCAGCATCTCATCTACCTCAGTAACAGGGCCATTAGGGCCATCAAGGGAGTGAATGAGGGTTTTCCTCCTCCTCTGGTTAGCTACTGCATGGAAGTAAGCAGTATTTCTATCACCCTCCTTAATGTTCCTATCTCTAGACCTTTGTTTGGCTTTGATTTCTTCTTAAAGCCAAATTTTCTTAAGCTCTCCATGGACAAAGTTTAATCTATTAGTCTCAGCCTCAGAGAGGTTAGTGGTTTCTGCCTTAATATGTAGAGAATCAAACTCAAGGAGGAGAAGCCTTTTGTATCTTCTAAGATTAGCTTCCTCATTGGAGTTCCACCCTTTGGTAGTTCTTCTAAATCTCCTGATTTTGATCTGCAAATTTTCTAGGGGGCAGCTGATCCCGGTAGGCTCATTCCAGATTTTCCTGACTAGCTCAGTAAAATCTTCTCTAAGCAACCACCACTTTTCAAATTTAAAACTATTGCTCTTTGGAGTTTGGTTAAGACCAGAGTCCCAGAGCAAAGGAGTGTGGTCACTACCACATCTAGGCAGAGCTCTACAACTAGAAAGGGAAAGAAACTATCTAATTCCGTGTCACAGAAAATTCTGTCAATGGTGGACATATTCAAGTCTACTTGATTATTGGCCCTGGTAAATTTCCTAGAAGAAAGTTTAATTTCAAGCAAGCTCCAAATCTCAATCCAGGCATTGAAGCAGCCACTCCATTTATGATTAATAGAACCATTGCTTTTATCTGCAACATTCCTAACTAAATTAAAATCCCCTCCAATCAGGGTGGGAATGTGAGTATCTAGAAATAAGGTATGAAGTTCAGAAATAAAAGCTTCTTTGCCTTCCTCATAAGGAGAGCCATAAACAGTGATAATCCTAAAGGTTTGACCAGTAGTTTTCAAATTAACTAAACAACTAAAAGAAAAGTCTAGGTGTGACCAAGCAACAACCTCAAAAATGCTTAAATCTATTCCCATCAGGATGCCTCCAGCAGATCCTTTGGATGGAAGAACATGCCAGTCAAAATCTCTGTTGCTAACGAGAGATTTAAGGAAAGAAGAGGAAAAATCCTCTTTCTTAGTTTTCTAGAACCCAAGGATGGTAGCATGGGTTTTGTTAATGATGTCAATAATAAGGGATTTCCTACCAGGAGCAACAATACCTCTAATATTCCAGAACAGAGCATTCATGGAGAAATGTTGTTCCTAGGGTGCTTGCCCCGTTTATGTCTACAAATAAGAGACCAGAGACCCTCACTTGGCTCAGTAGGGGGGTCAACGCAGTCTAAACTAGAACTACCATCTAGAGAAAAATTCTCACAAATAGAGCCTTCAGATCTCTTTTGGTGAGGGTAAATAAAGGAAGAGCATTCAATGCCATCATTAAGAGAAGTAACATCTACACCAATATTAGCAGCAATGGCATTGAAGGAAGGATCATTACAGTTGGAGAAGGAAGTGTGTTTTATACCCTGGGTTTTTTGCACTTCCAGGTTCTGAACCTCTTTGAGCTGTTGAGCCTTTTCAATAATGGTTCTCTTGTCACCAGCTACCCTGGCACTGGTTCTGGTGGCTTGAACAGGACCCCATTTGGGAAGGTGCTTCTCCTTAGGAAGGGCAGGGAAGTCAGAGTTGTATTTTGAGTCCAAATTGACTGGGAGTTCAGTTGTTTCAACAAGTGCCTCTTGATCCTCTTGTAGATCTACAGAACCTTCTAATTCGATCAGATCATCATCTTCCAGGAGCTCCATTTCCCTGAGGAGGTTGAATCCATCAGTTTCATCAAGCACGGAATTCAAGATCTTTTCCTGGATGCTGAGTTGAGGAGTGTATGGAGAATCATGGAGGTGTGTCTTGAGGACTGAAGTGGGTGTAGTTTCTCCAAGCATCTGATTATGGCCAAAAGACTGTCCTCTGATGTTAGGGGCCCCAGAATTGGCAGCAGGCCCTTTATCTGATTCAGATCTAGAGCTCCTGTTGGATTCAGCATCTTCAGTAAGATTGGTACTAGTTTCAGCTGCAGAGACATATGTACCAGCAGAGAGGTTGGTGGAGGTGCCAGTTTCAGTGGGGGTTAAGGACTCCACCTCAATGAGTAGCCTGTAGATTTTGTTCCCAACTCCAAAAAGCCTTTCAACAGGGATTCAGGAGGGATCTTTACATAAGATTTTGACCCTAACAGTTTCATAGAATGACTTGAAATTATGCTGCCAATCCACATCCAGTAAGACCCCCAGAGTGGAAGTGATTTGATCCAGCATAGTCCAGTCACACCACTTGGGGGTTCAATTTCTTGATCTTGATCCAAGTTTCCTGGAGGTCCTCTTCAGCCTCAATCCTGCCTTTCCAGACTTCAACATTGACTACAACATTGTCTTTTTTGAGACCAAAACAGGGGTATCCAGCAACTTGAACTACATCTATTTCAGGAGGGAATTTGACCAAGAATGTCCACTCATCTAGGGCATTGATTGGCCAGGGCCAGTTGATTTTGTAAATGTCTGCAAACTCAGTGGGAAGTTCCTGCTTGGTCACTTCACCAGCTTCTACCAGAACAATCTCCACATTCTTCAGGGAGCCATGATACTGAGCATTTTCATCAGGTGAGTCTATGTGGTAGAACCCTAATCCTGGAGCAGCACTTCCAACATATCTAGAAGAACTGTGGGTTTTCCTTCTGACATCGCAATTCTCAACTTTATGGGTAACCATTTTGCAGATAAAACAACTCTTGGGCTTGACACATTTATCCAAATGATGCCATGGTTCCCCACAGTTGTAGCAGATCACCTCAGAGTATGCCATAAGGCCCGAAGCAGGGGCAGGAGCAGTTTTATGGATGTCCTATCTCTTCTTTTGCTGATTCTTGCCTTGAGATTTCCCACTGATCTAAGAGTCAGAACCACCAGCAGATTGATCTTGGGCAATTACAGGAGCCTGCCCAGATTGTGCCCCCATTTGGGACGAAGGTGGGCCGTACCACTGCGCAACCGGCGCTCCCTCCCATTGTGATAGGGGAAATTCATCGGAGTTACTGGTTCCTTCTCATCCTCCAGCCAGATGTTGTCTCTCAGGAAGCAGAAATAACCACCAGACAGCTCAATTGAAGCAGATTGCAAGCCTAATTTCAATCTTCTGCAGGTTTGGGGGAGAGGTAAGGTAGGGGATCCACCTGCTCCGGCTCCGGTGGCGTGCTGGTGGGCATGAGTCCAGTCAAGCATTCCCATCTCGCAGCACGGCATGGATCTCCTGAATTCACTTCTCCTTTCGCCCATCAAACGAAAGCAATCAGCGGCTCCCTGGGGTGGGGCATCCTGTGCTTCTCCGAGAAATCTCCTTCGAAGTAGATCCATAGGGCTAGATTCAGCTGCTCCCAATCCACATGATCCTTGCACATCCGAGCATACCTGTGCGAGTGAGAGAACGGATTCGGCCCCTCCTCGGCTTCCTCCCTCGCAGCTTCCTCCTCTGCTTCCCTCCATTCGCGCGTGCACTGGGTCCAGGAGAGAGCGTCGTTGCGGATCTGCATCGCCCGCTCCCTCCATCTCCTCCCTCGAGTCTCCCGCAGCACCGCCGGCGCGACGGAGTTGAGCGGCTGGAGCATCCGCGGGAAGGCTTTGTAGACATGTGGGAGATGCATCTTGTACATCTGCCTGTCTTCTAGCCATTCCCCCGTGGATATGGCCGGCGACTCCATGGGGCGCACGAGCGGACTTGCTGAGGGGGGCAGGCGCGCCCGGAGTTAGGAGGCGGGGGGTGGCGGCGAGATCTATGGCGGCGGCGAGGGTGGAGGTAGTGGCGGGGGTGGCAGCGAGGGTGGAGGTGGTGGCGAGGGCGAAGGGGATCGCGAGAGCGGTCATCTATTTGCCAATTATGTGAACTAAACAGTCAACATATAAAATAATTTAAATATATATAATATAGTTAGAAGGGAAACATAAGTTAGACCTGGCGTTCCTATTCTTATATAGAAAAATAGAACAGACCTCTGCGTTTTCTTCAAAAAAATACATAAATTGGGCTGCCAAAAATAAAACCTCGGATGGGAGGTCCATAGGCCGGTCGATACATGACGGCCCTAAGAAAATACAAACAGGCCTATGGACCTCCCATCCGAGGTCGTGGGCTGCGAATGTTAAAAATGAAAGCCTAGACGGGCTAGCCCAAAACCACGTCCAACACTTGCCAAAACTTCGTCCCTCGTTTTCTCTATGTTTTGCACACTCGACATTGTGTGGGCATTTTGACTGCGCATCATATGAAGATGTGCTATGCATGAATGTTGATCAGCATGATGTTAACTGGCTGGTAATTCCATTTTTGACCATGAATCAAACTTCCAACATGATGTTAATGCTGTTTGAAAAGGCCGTGTTAATATAAATGCTCTGCCTCTGAAAGTTGCAGTTTCTTATCTGAAACTGAACTGGCAGTTTTTTATCTGAAACTGAAACTTGCAGTTTCTTCTCTGAGAATCACATTGTCTGCACTTTTATACTCCTATGAAACTACATTTTTTAAGTGCTAAAAATAGATCTCTAGAATTCATAAAATACTTCATATGCTCAATACTGCAAATCTGAAATTCAAAAGACATTCATATCTGAAAGTACTGTCAAAATACACAACATAAAACATAATTCACAACCTGCAAATACTGACAACCCTAAGCTCCTCCTGACAATTCACAACCTGCCCTACTATTGGGCTGGGGGGGCAGCCCCCTCCTATTCCCCGGCGGCAGACAGCTGCCCGTGAGACGATGTGAACGGCAAGGGAGACGATGGCGGGGAAGCGTCGTCAGGCCAACTGCTTTTCTCCTCTTGCAGTTGGGTTTGGTCGACGAAGACTCCACCGGCTTGCTCTGGCATGACACCCTCACAAACATCACCCTGTAGATGCTCGATCCTTCAATCTCTGGTGGATGCTCCATCTGGGATCGATACTCCCACCACCGCTCCCTCACGATCGGATTCGGTGAATCTGTTTGCTCCATGGCCCTGAGGAGCAGCTCTATGTACTCTGGCGCGACTCCCTCCGGGAGTATCGCCGCCTTTTCGCTCTGTTGCAGATATTTGGCCATGGATGTCGCCGTCGCCGCTAGTTGGTCCTTGTTGTCAAACCAAGACTGTATCTCCAACATCCTAGCTAGCTTCACAGGGTCGCCGTCTGCGATCCTCACGTATCGGTTGTACTCCTCCATCGATCTACTTCTCCACAGCACCTTCACTCGCCGGCGGTGGTTTTTGAATGGAAGAGGAGAGGAGCAGCGCTGGTTTTGGATTAGAACGGGAGAGGAGCGACGCTGGTTTTGGACTGGAATAGGAGAGGAGGGGCGGTGGTTTTGAAATGGAAGAGGAGAGGAGCGGCGCTGCATTTAGATTGGAACATGAGAGGAGCGGCGGTGGTTTAAGAGGAGAAGAGCGGAAGAGCGGCGCTGGTCTTGGAAGTATTTTTTTGTTGTTTTGCGTATTTTGGGTCAAAGTTTGACCACGTACTGTATTTGACAAGCAAAATGTGAATGCATGTCACCAAAAATTGTATCGTTTGGTTCGTATCTGAATGTACTTTCAAATTATATTATTTTTGCAACGTATAACATATATTTTATGTGCGAAAATCATGGTCAATTATGACCCAGAATAAAAGGGAGACTAGTTAATGTGGGGTCTCTTTCTTAATTGAAGGGTAAATTGATTTTGATTTTGATCCAGTCACAGCGTGCCGGCCCTCTCGTCCAATCCTAAATCGCTACCGCATGCTCCTCTCCCTCTTCTCCATTGCAAAACCACCTCCTATCCTCTCCATCATCTCCATTCCAGAACCACCGTCTCGCCTCTCCCTCTTCTGATCTTCTCCATTGCAAAACCACCTCCTCTCCTCTCCATCATCTCCATTCCAAAACCACCGTATCGCCTCTCCCTCTTCTCTATTGCAAGACCACCGTCTCTCCTCCGTTTTCTAGACGCTTTGCTCCATGGCGCGGGCCCAATCCATGGATACAAAATTAGTATACTGTATACTATTTAAAAGTCGAGGGCGGGGCTTTTCTTGCGCGGTAGGCGGCAGGGCAGTTACGCCTAGTCGGTTCGACAGAGACGCGAGAAGACGAGGGAGTAGGCTGCTGCAAACATAGGGCTGTGTGATTTGATAGCGAGTTACCGTTGGACAGGTGGGGCCCCGTGATTTGACTTGCCATTATCATTTTAACTGCGGCGCTACGACCGGCGTGAGTCTCCCGATTCCTGACCACCTCCATACAGGTGCCTCTCCCAATGCTCCACCATGTAGTAGAGGCTGGCTCTTGCATGAGAGCCCACTTCTCCACTTTTTCCTTGCCTCCCTTTCCTCCACATATGCAAAAATGCCATGTAAAGCGTACTACTGTACTTACTTTTACTTGCTCCTACAGGTGCTTAAGCTTGCCACATAGGCATAAAGTCTGATGTGGCAAGTTAATCAAGAAGAGAGAGACTAGCTTGGTGACCCAAGGAAGAAACGGTGCTAAGCGCGTGTACCTAGGTGAAAAGACAATTTTGAGTCTATAGCTAATTAAATGAAGCAAACTTACCAACACCATTTCATTGGAAGAGGTCACTCCTTGGAAAATGCAATAAATACTAGTACTCCCTGTGTCCCATAATATAAGAACGTTTTTGGCACTACACTAGTGTCAAAAACATTCTTATATTATGGGACGGAGGGAGTACAAAGAAAGAGATAGAGAGGAGTAAAAAAAATACACCTATAGCCAACCTTATAGCCAACCTTGTTGTAGTATGAGTGACTAAGTGATGACTATGTATGACATGCCAACATCAGATAGCCTAACGCATCGTGTTAAATCTCCAAGGGCACGACCGCGCGAGCGACACGACGGTCGTGGTAGGCGCGACCATGATACGGGCTGCTCGCAGCCCTTGGATCTGAGATCAAACGGTCGCATGCTAAGTTGCTGAAAATTTGCAGAATAACCCTCCAGGATAGGATATTCACCCATAGGTCTAGAATCACGCCATGCAACCGTTCGATCTCAGATCCAAGGGCTCTCGGAAGCCCGTATCATGGGAAAATGGAAAGCCACTACCCTGCCGTTCGCACGCTGGCAGTTCGCTCCTACTCGTCCCCGCACGTCCTTCAATACTACGACGGTTCGCTCCTAGTCATCCCGTCCATTCACATTACGGTAGTTCCACTAATCCTAACCCTCCTCCAAAATCTATGGCGTCCCAAATCTCCACGACCGGCGGTGAGTACAATGTTAGAACCATCACCGGCGATGAGTTCGACGTCATCTACACCCGTTCTTCTGCGACGGTGAAAGGATGCCTTTCTCGCTTCAGTGACATGTTCTAAAACTCAGATGTTGAGTACACCACAGTCCTGGGACCAGAGAAGGATCTAAAGGACGAAGAGAGGAAGAAGCCCGTCGTGATCCAGGTTTGCGTACATAACGTTTGCTTGGTCTACCACATATGCCATGCCGACGTTGAGTGCCAGGATTTTAAGAACTTCCTCAAGGACAAAACAGTGAAATTCGTTACTGTAGTCTTTAAGAATGACAGGGATGTCCTGCTCGGATAGGTCTTGTTGCAGGCAACCCCTTCGACCTCCAGAAGAATCGGCTGCTGTCCTCTCGTCAGCCTTCAATGCTGACCCTGGCAAGAGCCATGGTTCATCCTTCGTACGGTAAACTGGAGAAACCTCCATACACATTTCATCATCATGCATGGCAGCGGAATGTACTAGATATAGACCACATCCACTACGCTGCAATGGATGGCTACCTTTGCTTCAATATCTACAAGGGTTGGATGAAGAGCAACAACCAAGTGTGCGGTTCAAGCAAAGAAGTATCGGCCAAGAGGAAGAGTGACAAGGATGAAGTCGAGGACGTGGACGAGGACTTCGAGTAAGGTGGCAGTGTCATTGCTCATGGTGGTTCTAATGCAGTGTCTACCGGAATAGTTGCAAAGTTTAATTTCAGGTGTGCTTAATTTAATTTGAGGGGTGTGTTGTGCTGAGCCCCCAGCAGAACTATGTTATGTTTCTTCTCGTTACTTTAAGTCTTCAGTACATACATACTAGTATTTCTTACATTTCATCTTTTAGTTGGTATAGTACTACCACTCGTTTCTTCACATTATATATGTACAATATATATGGCCAACATCATATAGCCAGCAGTTTAGTTGTCAAAGAATTTCAGGGTGCTTAGTTTTGTCAAAGAATTCCAGGATGCTTAGAGGGTGCTTGGATCCAAGGGACTTATTTTAGTCTGACTAAAAATAGTCTCTTTAAGAGACTAAAGTTCCAAGCACCCCTGACTAAAGAGGGGCTAAAACTAGTCTTGAGACTAATTTTTTTTAGTCAGGGGTACCCCTACTAAAATGTGGATTAGTCCTCTCTCTACTCATTTAACTCCTCTCCTTTAACACAGGCGAGTTCAGGATTGGAGGATTTGGAGGATAATAAATGCTCATTAACTTGGTTTTAGCCTTTTTAGTATTTGGATCCAAGCATGGGTGAGGCTAGCATGTTTTAGTCCCACTACTTTTAGTCATGGGACTAAAACGTATCCAAGCACCCTCTTAGTTTTATTTGAGGGGTGGGTTGTGCTGGACACCATTATTGTGACTAGCCTTTTTAATAGTACTATATGCATAATTTGGCGATGAGCGCTCTCTATATGTACCACCTTTTTTTAATTTTAAGTTTTGCTCCATGGCGCAATCCATCGATACTACTGCTGTACAAAAGTATACATTTTTTAAAAGGCTAGAGGGCGGGGCAGTCTAGCTCAGTTGGTTTCACGAGAGGCGAGGGCCTTTGTGATTTGACGGCTCATTACTGCTGGAAGGCGGGGCCTTGTGATTTCACTGCTCGTATAAATGCGCCGACGACCTGATCGAGGAGGAGCAAAGAACCATGTGGTATACTCAAGTTTTCCACTGGAGTAGTACTGCGACGGAGGAGCACGAAACACGGCAGCCCAGTGCCATATGGAGATAAAAAATGATCTAATTTGCTAGTCATCTCATTGTTAGCATTGTTCTATTCATTCCCTTAAAAAACATTGTTCTATTCATGCCTCGCAGAGAACTTGACACGTGCGGCGAAACACCCGAAGCAAAAGATGAAACACAGGAGCAAAAGAAGAAGGAAGATTATCACCCCAAATGATCTAATTCGCCGCGGAGTCGTAACTGCTTCTTCATCTCCTCCACGACCTCCATCTCCTTGCGCGTCTCCTCCGCCATCTTCTTCATTCTGTCCATGATGCAGGATTTCTCGACGCGAGCCTTCATCATCTGTTCCACAGCCACATTACATACCTTGACAGCAGCCGGGTGCTCGATGCGGAGCTTCGCCAACTCCTCCTTCTGTTCCATGATGAGGCCGGGCCTGCAACAGCTTCATCGAGGAACTACTATTCTCATGCAGCTTCTTCCAGCCGGCGTTCTTCTCCTTCAACAGGTCGATCTTGTGGCAGAGCTTCGCCTTGTCCTCCTGAAGTTGCATGCTTTCGCCGGTCGCCTTCTTCTCCGAGGCAATGCTCTTATTCAGCAGCATCACCAAGCCGGCGGTCAACTCCCCCTGCTGATTGAGCTCAGCGGGCATGTCGTCGAGGCTCTCCTTCAGCAACTCCATCAAGCCTTGGATGAACTCCTTCTGCTTATTGAGGTGCTTATTGAGCTGATCGGGCATGCCGTCGAGGGATAACGACTCCAGCTCCACCGGCTCGGCATGTTCGCCTCCGCGGCTAGGGCGCTCCTGGGAGCCATCGCCTTCCCGTGAGAGATCTTTCGAGGTCTCTGCGTGGCGGCGAGCCCTCTCTTTTTTTTTCCGCAGCCTTGGTTGCCGCTGCCTTGTTACGAGTAGTTCTCGACCTAGAGCTCTACTCACCGGCCATGGAAACGACAGACGAAGAAGAAGCACTTATGAGGAGGAAAGGTAGAGTAATTTTCGGTTAGGTAGTTCCCCTTTTTATAACCTAAGTACTAGCACTAGTACTAATACCTGCATAGTGGGAACACGTTCAGGTTTGGTACGTACTAGTAGGTGTGAGCAGGCTTTCGAATGTGATGGGAACAAGGTAAAGATTAATTGATGGTTTTGGTTTCGAGGCCCGAAACGGCTCCCGATGAGTTTAGCGGAACATAAATTTCAAGTACTACACTGCTCAAATGCGTAAATATTATGTTACTGTCAAAAATTGTCACACATTACGAAGGAGACCAATGGAAGTACTATTAGCAACCCATGATTTAACTACTCGCATGCGCGCACTGGAGTAATAATGTCTTCCGCCCTCACGTCCACTCAATTTGCATGCGCTGTATTAATTGACCATCAATGAAGTGAACGACTTTACACGCGTCAAATTATCACATGGGGTGGATCTTGGTACAAAATTGCGTCCGCCCGTGTACCCGCGTGTGCATGCGAGGGAATGAGTGCGTGCGTGGCGTGCGTGCACATCTTCGCTTCGTGCATGTACCGCCAGTGTGGCTCAGGGAGGACGAGTACATTCTTCTGGAACCAGCAGCACGTCACTGTGATCAATCCACGCAAGGAGGTCGCAACAACGCCTCCACATGTGCCACGTGGCTTCATGAACGGCAAGAGAGACACTGTGTAGCGTGCCATTGGTATTTTAATTTACGTGTTTTGCACATAATCGAAGTACTAGTAAGGTACACGTGCACTGCACGCATCCGATTTTGCAACCAAATTATGAATAAATACCACACTATAGCATGTAAGCTCTGAGTCATATATGCCTGATGTAGCCCTTCGTTTAATTCTTATAGTTCATCTCATTCAAAATCAATTAGTTTTTATAAAAAATCTAAGAACGCGGGAATAGGAAAAACATGGGATTATAGTGGAATGTCGTCTTGAATCCTACAGGATTGTACGAGTGTTTGATTGTGCATAGAAAAAACGCAGAATTCTTTCAAAGAGGTTTGAGTGGATGGGATATTTCCTATGAAATCTAGTGCAAATGAATCATATGGAAAAATTCCTATGGTTTACAATCGTATGAATCAAACAACCAAGATAGGAAAAATTCCTAATGATTAGAATCCTCCAAAATTCCTTTGAGAATCCTTTGAATCAAATAAGCCCTTAATCTATTTTATGATTCATGGAATTGTGCGTTGTAAAGCATAAAATAAAAACAAATAATGGAAATTCAACTAGAAAAAAGTTTGGGCAATTATGATACGGAAGATTCTAGAACAAAAGAGAACCACTGTTGTTTTGAGGTTTATGCATTATGCTTAAGTTCAACGATGGAGTCTGCTAGATTGTACATGTGGCAAAATCCGGTGGGGGCTAGAAGATGGTGCGAGGGTCCAAGTGGAGGGAGACTATGAAGGAATGCATAAGTGCGAGATCAATATTTAGAGAGAGGGGCAAACACATGCGCTGTTGCGCGCAGTGGCGGAGCCATGAAAAATAAATGAGCTAGGGGGCCAAGCATTGCTAATCCTTTACGAGGAGGGTCAATTCATGAACTTAAACCATTTTTAGCAGCAATTGTCTAATGATCACATTCATATTAGCCTTGATATATAGTGATGTTAGGGGGGAGGGGGGCAGGGCCCTTAGTGCCCCTATCTTCGCCATTGTGCACGCGTCTGAGAGATGAAGCGGAAGGCATGGATGATGAGAGGGGGACATTGGATATATAATTAATGTGGGTGTATTAGCTATATATGTTAATCCTATATAGAGAGGTATAGATTGATCGATGTGGACGTGGGAAAAAGGGTGAGACCTCACTGGATATATTGATTGATCGGTTTGTGTGGAAAACTATGAAATGCCTAGCTATATACACACATACATAGAGGAACATCGATTGTTGTGCATGCATGCGTGAGAGATAAAGAATGCCTGATATGATGGAGAGGGGGATGTGTGTGGGTGTGTGCCTTGATGGGAGACCTACCTAAAGAAAAAGATTGCATGCGTGCGATGGATAATGCCGACTGGTAGTGTGTGTGCATGCACGCACGAGAGAAAGTTAGTGGTACAATTATAAAGAGAAGACTACTGTGTGGGTGTAAAAGAATAGGTGAGGTCATAATCAATGTAAAGTTGAATTCAAATATTTGAATAAGAGATCATGATGTTTGAAACCCATGCATGCATGAATATAACGGAGATCTGCGCGGTGTGATTTGGAAACGAGCATGTTGTAATGTATACACATTGAATAAGGTCAGACTGATTTGAATTTGAGATACCGATGGCAGACATCATTTGGCCACGTCGCATCCGTGCATGGACACACTATTCTAATTGGAGATGATGGGCGGCTTTCGCATCACATATCTATATCTATACCCCTATATATATATTTTATATTTTTTTATTGTGTGTGGGTAAATTTAACTTTGAAAGATGGTCGTTGGATGAGGCGAATCCGATGGTCCAAAGATGGCAAATTTGAGCACTACTGGCCGTTGGATATCATCTAGATTCCACCAGATTTCGCCACATGTATAATCTAGAAGACTCCATGGTTGAACTTAAGCATAATGCACAAACATCAAAACACAAGCACTTCTTATTTTTTCTAGAATCTTCCGTATCAGAATTGCCGAAATGTTTTCTACATGATTTGCCATTATTTATTTTTACTTTATGTCTTACGACGCATAATTCCATGAATCTTAAAATAGATTAGCTTTCTTATAAAAACTAGATGATTTTGAATGAAATGAACTATACGAATTAAACAAACATCTACATCATGCATATATGACTCAAAGCTTGCATGCTATAATGTGGTATTTATTCATAATTTGGTTGCCAAATCTCATGCGTGCAATGCACGTGTACCTTACTCTAGTCTAAATGGTGTTTGTGTGTGTGTGTTGTGCGTGTTGAGGTGCAAATTGTCTTTTTTTGGGTACACATTAAGCTTGTTCTTCCGAAATTTCAAGCCGTGCCTTGTTATGCCGAAAATTCAAGCTAGCGTCTCTGTCAATCATGCTGCGATACTCCCGCCTCTTCAACCCGCGCCTTGTTAGCCCGAAATATTTAAGATATATCTTTGTCTCGTTGTGCTCGAAAACTCCCTCCATCTCAACCCTTGCCTTGCTATTCCGAAATTACAACGTGCGTGAAAACTCCCACCTCCTGTGAAATCCCGACACGCAAAATGCCCGTGGTACCCCTGAACCGAAAGAACCACCTCAAATCGGTGGGGGTACTTTCGTAACTTACCCCACATTTTGGACAAGCGCGTCTCTAGGCCATGGTTCCCCACTGCCATCCCATCCGCCCACCCATTCGTATACCGAGGCCGCGAAAACCCACGACGAAACCCCACACCCTGCTCCATCCGCCACCCAGCCGGAGCCTCTTCCCCGACAACGTCGTCCACAGCAACACCTCGACGTCCCTCATCCACCGTACCGGATGAGGATCCGTCGTCGATCTCATCGTCCCACCGGTTCAGCCACCCTGTCC
Organism: Triticum urartu; assembly: GCF_003073215.2. Lineage (NCBI taxonomy): Eukaryota > Viridiplantae > Streptophyta > Magnoliopsida > Poales > Poaceae > Triticum > Triticum urartu. Next base: position 245,387,154 of record NC_053027.1, on the reverse strand, counting down.
TCCACCTCCAAGGAGCTGCCCCGACATTCCCCTCGTCTTTCACGCCACCTCCATTCCCACACCGCCGTCTTCACCTGCATCATCGGAAGAGCATTATCATCACCATTTCCTCAGATGAAGCTGCGGCCTAATCGGCGCCACCAAAGAGGTTGTACACTAATCGCTGCATTTTCTTCTTGATTTGATCTCACGGTGCTGCCGGGGCTCGGTCTCGAGCTGACACGGCGCGGATCCATCCACGGCGGCGTCGCCGGCCACTTCCTCCACGGCGTTGCTCCTCGGCAGCGACATCCACATCAGTAGGAGCTGCTGCTGCTTTAGCTCTCGCTCGCGCTGCTGCTCTGCTCTTGCTCTCGGCCCCCTTCCTGGTCTGCTCTTGCTATTGCTGTTGCTCGCACTGCTGCTCTCGCTCTTGCTCTTGCTTGCGATGCTACTCCGATTTAGCTACACTTCAGTCGACTGAATCGACTTTTGGGTCAGTCGATTTTCAGGGGGGGGGGGGGGCTCGCCGGGGTGAAGGAAGAACTAGCCGCAGCAGGGAGGGGGGCTCGCCGGATAGGTACCCCACTATGTATCTTAGGGTTCAGGATGGGGGCGATGGTCGCCGGTGGCGGGGCGGTGGCGTGGGGATCGCCGAAGAAAAAGCTCGGCATGGGGGGCCTAGAGGGATGGCCGAGGAGGCGGCGGACCGGCGGTGGGGAGTGTTTTCGGGGCGGGCGGGGCGGCGCACCGCCGGCCGCGGGCGGCGGGGGGCTGCTGTTTGGCCGGTGGTGGCTGGCGGCTCAGGGGGGTGGAGGTTGAAGATGAACCACATGCCCTTGATTTCGTATCCAATGGCTGCAAAATCGACTGATCAGAGATGAAAAAGTCAGTCGACTGACGTGTAGCCTCACCTTGCTAGTGCGTTCAGTTTCGACAGCAAAATTCAGTTTCGATAGTTACGTTCAGTTTCGACAGTTAAGTTCAGTTTCGATAGTTAAATTCAGTTTCGACAGTTAAGTTCAGAGATGAGCGGCTCATGTATTTTACATCTAGTACTTTGTGGTTATGTATTTTACGTCATGTATTGGAGATGCTATTAGAATTCCACTCAGGTTAACGTTCTTCATTGTCTCTCTTGTCCTGCTTCAGCCTCGGCGTCGTACAACTCATCAGAGCTGCTCCAACGACGAAACCCTCCATCACAACGGAGCAGTACCTCAGGATCCATCTCCAGATGCCTAAGATCTTCTTCCCCTCCTCTGACAGCCAAGTCAGCCGCTGCATCCTCACCGGCCAACCCAATCACGCTGATATCGACATGGCTTCGCCAAAGAGTTGTACACTTGTTGCATCTCTTTTTTACTCTACATGTTATATATATTTTCCACTGAGCACTCGTAGTAGCGGGAAATACGATTATTTTATCCTACTATATGACAAGCAGTGAGGTACCAGGCAACTTAGCTATCCATGACGGACTCCCTTGAACACCATCATTATTTATCTCTGCACGTTTGAGCTGTGCATTTGTCGATGGGCCTGAGAGTTGAGCTAGTATGGTAGTGGCCTGGGTCCAAAGTAATAGAAGTAGCACAAAAACATTTTTTCAGTGTAGGATTTTCCTTGCTCAAGCCTGCCTACTAGAATCACCAGTGCTTGAAAGGAAAAGTGAATGAAAAACATCGGAATTGGAAAGTTTCCTATGGTACTACTTTTCATGAATTTGGTGCAAAGGAATGGAGCAAAGGAAAACTGTAGGATTTGTTCCTTTAGTGTCTCCTTGAAAGAAAAACCGTAGGAACTCTAATTTCCACTTCTCCTCCTTTTCATATTCCTATTCATCAAGCACAAGACTAAGAGATAGTAGCATACTAGCATTATAACTGTACATTTTCTTGTGGTTTGACTTAATCTCACCATGCTTTTTTGCATCCCTTGATCTTCCAATTGTTGTGAATCAAACACCCAGATTGGCAGAAATCCTGTGTTTTTAAATTCTCTGTTTTGCACATGCATTCCTATCCTATTCCTGTCTATTCCCTATCCCTACATTGTTAGAATCCTCAAATTCAAACAAGCCCTTACTCAATTACTTCTGTTACAGATATGTGTCAAACAAAACCTTGTGTGGTTTGTCCTGCTCCTGCGGCGCTGTGTTCCACCCCAGCTCAGCTGCTCCCACGACGGAAGGGTTCACCACAGCAGGGATCCGCTCTCCAGACTGTCTTTCACCGCCTCAGATCTTCTTCCCCTCCACCGGCAGCCATGGCAATTGCATTACCATCATCAATTGAGCAGATGACCTTGAGGACTACATGGGTCCGCAAGAGAGGTTGCACTCTTCCGTGTCTGCTTACGTTATGCGTCGCTTAATATCATGACATGCTACATTATCGTCGTGTTCACCTATTAGACTCCGAGTCAGGTCCAAACTAATGCTGAAACTTGAGTTTTTAAATGGTTGTGGGGTACATATTGGGGCAGCAATCAGTACATCTGTCTACTATCTGGTTAATCTCCGGTGTCTACTATGAGTTTCATGTTGGGTGCAAACAAACATTAAAGGAGCCGTTATCTGTATTTTTTAACTAAAGCTATTATCTGCCTGCTATCATTGGTTTTGGGTCTATCCACAGTTTGCTACCATCACTCTGGATTTGTGCATGCACTCCTTACATAATCTCACTATGTTTTATTCCTATGCATGCCAGTTATTGGACACAATGGAACTGGTCATGTAGAGAAAAAGAGACAAGCCTTGCGTGGCAATAAAATTTCATGCAGACGTCGTTCCATGGTGGGCGCAAAGGCAGCCCCCCTCCACCCATTTCGTATCGTAATCAAGAGGAAGATAACTGTTCTGAGGGGGATTCAGAAGGAGAAGACCACTCCTATTTACCCCATGAGGTCTTCGCTCTAAATTGGCATGCTGATGTTGGTAATATCATGCATATGGTGCCTTGCATTGCTTACTGTATACATTAAAGATGCCATCTGCTTAGTTTAGACATGCTTTGTGTCAATGCCATCTGTTTAGTTTCTTTATCGTATATGTGAATCATGCAATGCCATCTTGTCTAGCCAGGCATCATATATGTGAATTTTGTAATGCCACCCTGGTTAGCCAGTCATCTTATATGTGAATTATATCATGCCATCATTTTTTATTACGTGTTAAATTTGTCAACAATTTTAGTACATTCAATTACTCTTCCTGTGCATCAGCCATTCGTCACGGTCATGGAAAAATATGGAGTGGAAACAAGGTCTTCAGAGCAGAAAATGCTATCTGATGAAGCGCATGTCTTGCTGGTTACCGATAGCTCCTCAGAGGAGGATTTAGAGACAGATGACTAGTCATATTCCCCCCCGAGGTGCATGCCCTAACTTGGCGGGGTTATGTTGCTCATATCATGCGTATGGTATCTTGCATTGCTATGTCATTTGCTTAGTTTAGACATGCTTTGTGTGAATGCCACCTTTTTAGTGTCTAATTACCATATATGTGAATTATGCAATGCCATCTTGTTGCAAGACATTATATATGTGAATTATGTAATCTTATCTTGTTGCAAGGCATTATGTATGTGAATTATGCAATGCCATGCTGTTTAGGCAAGCGTCATATATGTGAATTATATCATGCCGTCCTTTTTTGTATTTCTCATTGCTTTTGTCGACAATGTTTGTATATTCAACCGCTCTTCCTGTGCATCAGCCATTTGAATTGGTGATGGAGAAATCTGGAGTGAAAACAAGGTCTTCAGAGCAAACAATGCTACCTGCGGAAGCAGATATCTTGTTGGTTACAGATAGCTCTTCAGAGGAGGATTTAGAGGCAGATGACCAGTCCTATTATCCCCCTGAGGTGTATGCTCAAACTTGGCAGGGGTATATTACTCATATAATGCATATGTTGTATTGCAATGCTTAGTTTTTACATCATATACACAATATTGAATGCCATCTCCTTAGTTGACACATCATATATGCGATTGCCCTCTGCTCACTTCCTTAGTATATAAATCATATATTTCCTTACTATATAAATCACATATTTGAATTATGTCATGCCATGATGTTTACATAGACAGCATGTATTTGAATTATTGCATGCCAACCCATTTTCTAAAGACATAATATAGTTATATCATCTCATCCTGTTTACATAGTCATCATATTTTAAATTATGTCATTCTATCCGTGAATTATATCATGCCATCATGTTTCCATCGACGGCATGTTTGTGATTTATGGCATGCCAACCACTTTAGTAGACACATCGTATAGTTATATCATGTCATCCTGTTTACATATCATTATATTTTGAAGTATGTCATTCTATCCTATTTAGTTAGCCATCATACATGTGAAAATTGTGTCATGCTATCCTGTTTAATTAGCCATCATATATGTGAAATTATGTCCTGCTATTCTGTTTTCTTAGATAACATAAATGTGAATTATTTCATGCCCTGTTTTCTTCCCTACTATCCATTGCACCTGTCTATCTTACAATGTCTGTACATTTAATTACTTTTCTTGTTTATCAGCCATTTCAATTGGAGGGAGTGATGGCAGTACCTGTGGGAGTAAAAACACGGTCTTCAGAAAAGATCGTGCTACCTGTCAATGCAGATAGAACCACGGTTGTACTTGCCCAAGAACCAGCCCCACCACACATAACCCACACTCATGCAGATTGTACCCCTACCCAGTTGGACAGAGAACCAGCTACACCCCTTCTAACCCCAACCCCAGCAGATAGACACCCAGTTGCCGTTGACACAGCACCGTCTCCACCACAGAGCACCCAAACACGAGCAATTAGTAAGGCAACTGCAGTGCCCAAATCACGAGGACCACCACTCCGAACCCGAAGTCAACGCTTAAAGCAGAAGAAGAATTGTTCTCAGGTCAGGTTCCGTAGCTATGGTTCATACTACTTTGCTCTTGCATCACTGTATTTATTGATACCAACTAATTTCAAATTTGAAGGATGCAATTGAAACTCCAATGGCGCAACAGGTATGTTTTAAACCTATTTCTTCAACGTGTTTGGCTGTTTGCTGTTGTAACTTGCTCTATGTTGATTTCAGTTTCAATTGAATAAACAGTTATGTTCTCATGACATGCACACTACAAGTGTTGTTATTGCTATGTAGTTTCCCACACTTATATTCTGTCTATGCTGCTTTTTCTTAAATAGATATGATTCGAACTATATCTATCTTGATTTGGCAACATAAACTAGAATGATATAGACCATACAGTGACCATACTACATAGATATATGTTTGTTTCATGCTGTTATCCTGTCCACCTTACTACTGAACTGGTTTACAAAAATGAGTTTCATATACTACATTGTAAACTTGAGATGTGTTTGTTTGTTTCTCTTTTAGAACGCGGATAAAATATTGGAGAAGAGTACCCTGTTATGCAATGGTAAAGGAAGTAATGCAGATAAGGTTCAAGATAGTGAGACATCCCTATTGGTCTCCAAGAAAGCTGATAAAAACTATATTGAAGACACTGAGACAACCCCAAAGTCCTGTCTTGATGTAGTGTTCGAGTTACTAGCTACCACTGCTGGCACCAGCTCTTCGAACTCGTTGGCTGAATCAGTTCGGCTTCTTGAGTCTCAACTTCAAGTTGAAAGACATCGATCAAATGTTATGCGACAGGAAGCCGAAGGACTGAGGAAGTCCCTGCAGAATTCAGATGCATACTTTCTGGTGCAACAGCAAGCGCTGGAGGACTTAAGCGCCAAACAAGAGAAAGTTAATAAGCTTGCTAAGCATCTTGCCAGCATTATGGGTACCCAGGATATTGTTTCTTGAGCTCTTCTGAAGTGGTTTCAGTTCTGGACTTGTTTTGCTACGGTGTTTATATGCTGCTGTGTTCCCTATATTTGCACTGGTAGCGAACTTTGATGCGCAGTGGATGTAATATGTGTAATAGCCGTGATAGCCTAGTGTAAGTTGCTTGCTTATTTATTTCCTTGTTGTCTTGTTTATTTGTTTGCTTTTAGTCAGTGCAGTTCTTTTTCTGCGGTTTGCTAGTGGCTGCAATAACCTATTTTTTAAAACTAGGCCACAATAACCATGGGCTAATATTTACTGTAGTGACACTGGGCCTCCTACGGGCCGTAGAAACAGTGGGCCTTCTACGGGCCATAGAAAAAATGGGCCTTCTACGGGCCGTATAAACAATGGGCCTTCTACGGGCCGTATCATCAATGGGCCTTATACGGGCCGTATGATCGATTGGCCAAACATGGGCCAAACAGACCGCATTCTGGCCGTAAATGGGCTAGAGTTGGAATCGTCCGTTCATGGGCCGACCATAACGGGCCATCGTTAATAGGCCGTATTTGATGACGCTATGAAAACGGCCCAACGTATTAATGGACCACAAATGGGCCGACTGTAAACACAGGCTGAATTTGGCCCACAAGCAGAAAATGACAGTAACGGGCCGTAAGTAAAAGAATGCTGGAAAATAGCCCAAGAAGAAATGGGCTCTGAGAAGGCCAAAAGATAACATGGGCTGGAAATGGCCCAACGGAATAACGGGCCGTTAATGGGTATAAAGTGATACACTGTTCTTTACGGGCCAGTTTCACCACGGGCCATTAATGGGTGTAAAATGATACACTGTTCATTACGGGCCAATTTCACCATGGGCCGTTAATAGGCTAAGAGTTACATAGGGCCTCATATGGGCCGAAAGATGTCATGGGCCATACATGGGCCAGAAGTGAAAACGGGCTGGAATCATATTGGATGACCCAGATGACGCTACTGGGCCTAATTCGAATAGGGCGTAATGGGCCTTGGGTTAGTAGGCTGTAAATGGGCTATATGCGAACAGGCCGTTAACAGGCTTTCCATGGGCCGGCCCGCCACCTTTTGACCAAGTCAAACGGGCCGGCCTTTTCACAGGAATGGGCCTCTGTTGGGTCGTGCCACGTATCGATGTATCATAGGCGCCTTCTGTCCAATGAGTGGATGACATCTGTCCCAGCGATGAGCCGACACGTGTTTTCTCCAGCCAATGATGATTTTACACGTGGAAAATCCCCATTGGTCGGGGCTGTTAACGGGTTATCGGATCTAAAACCTGACCCGATAGCTTAACGGTGTTCCGTTACGGTGGATGCCACGTGTCGGTCACCCTTGACGAAAGCACTTCTGTGACGCACGATTTATCGTCATGGAAGTGGACACTTCTGTGATGATAATTTTGGTAATGTCATGGAAAACTTCTACGATAGCACAAGTATGACTATCTTGATTCTGACATAAAATCATCATGGATGTACACGCATGACAAAAAACACGACCTACTGTGACAAACACGTATCATCACAGAAGTGTATTTTTTTGTAGTGCTCGCCCCTCCCACGCCATGGAGACCAAGGACCAGAGGGGAAACCCTTCTCCCATCTAGGGAGGAGGTCAAGGAAGAAAAAGAAGGAGGGGGCTCTCTCCCCCTCGCTTCCGGTGGCGCCGGAGTGCCACCGGGGGCCATCATCATCACCACAATCTTCACCAACAACTTCACCGCCATCATCACCAACTCTTCCCCCCTCTATGCAGCGGTGTAACCCCTCTTTTACCCGTTGTAATCTCTATGTAAACATGGTGCTCAACGCTATATATTATTTCCCAATGATGTATGGCTATCCTATGATGTTTGAGAAGATCCGTTTTGTCCTATGGGTTAATTGATGATCGTGATTGGTTTGAGTTGCATGTTTTATTATTGGTGCTGTCCTATGGTGCTCTCCGTGTCGCGCAAGCATGAGGGATTCCCGCTGTAGGGTTTTCAATATGTTCATGATTTGCTTATGATGGGTGGCGTGAGTGACAGAAGCACAAACCCGAGTAAGTAGGTTGTTTGCGTATGGGATAAAGAGGACTTGATACTTTAATGCTATGGTTGGGTTTACCTTAATGATCTTTAGTAGTTGCGGATGCTTGCTAGAGTTCCAATCATAAGTTCATATGATCCAAGTAGAGAAAGTATGTTAGCTTATGCCTCTCCCACAAATAAAATTGCAATAATGATTACCGATCTAGTTATCGATTGCCTAGGGACAAATAACTTTCTCGTAACAAAACGATCTTTACTAAAACTAACTTAGTTGTGTTTTTATCTAAACAGCCCCTACTTTTTATTTACGCGCTCTTTATTATCTTGCAAACCTATCCAAAAAAACCTACAAAGTACTTCTAGTTTCATACTTGTTCTAGGTAAAACAAACGTTAAGCGTGCATAGAGTTGTATCGGTGGTCGATAGAACTTGAGGGAATATTTGTTCTACCTTTAGCTCCTCGTTGGGTTCGACACTCTTACTTATCGAAAGAGGCTACAATTGATCCCCTATACTTATGGGTTATCAATCCACAACTACTAACGTTCATTAAGGTAAAACCCAACCATAGCATTAAGATATATTGGCCCCCCTTCAATCCCGTATGCATCAATTTCTATGCTAGGTTGAAGCTTCTGTCACTCTTGCTGAAAGTGCAACTATCCCTAGGTGGTTTTGGTAATTCATAACAACATATAGCTCATTGAGCTAATGCTATGCCAAGATGACTATTTCAGGAAAGCTCAATGATTGGCATGGCATGGATGTGAAAGTGGAACCCTCAAAATGCTAAGGACAAAGGATTGGCTCAAGCTCAAAAGCTCAAGACTCTTCATTTTATATTTTAGTGATCCAAGATCACATTGAGTCTTTAGGAAAAGCCAATACTATCAAGGAGGGATGAGGTGTTGCTTAATGAGTCTCTTGCTTCATGTGCTTAGTGATATGCTCCAAAACCCTCAACTACTTTCCCATATCCACATATGACCTAAACCCTAAGCCAAACTCGGTCCTACCGATTCTTTCTATCCGGCGCCATCGAGTTTCACTTGTCATAAGCCACTGCCAAACCCTAGCAATTCGGTTCTACCGATAGGGATCTCGGTCTCACCGAGATAGGATTGCAAACTCTCTGTTTCCCTTTCGTAACTTTTCGGTCTCACCGAAAGAGCGAATCGGTCCCACCGAGATTGCAGTGTAAACTCTTTGTTTCCTTTTTGTAACTTTTCGGTCTCACCGAAAGAGCAAATCGGTCCCACCGAGTTTACCTGACCAACTCTCTAGTTAGCTTATTACCAAACTCGGTCTCACCGAGTTTGTGTAATCGGTCTCACCGAGATTACGTTATGCCCAAGCCCTAACCATATCGGTCCTACCGAGTTGCATGTCAGTCCCACCGAAAATCTCTAACGGTCACTAGGTTTACCTTTTCGGTCCGACCGAGTTTGTTGATTCGGTCCCACCGAGATTGGAAAACTGTGTGTAACGGTTGGATTTTGTGTGGAGGCTATATATACCCCTCCACCTCCTCTTCATTCGAGGAGAGAGCCATCAGAACACATACACAATTCCAACTCATATGTTCTGAGAGAGAACCACCTACTCATGTGTTGAGACCAAGATATTCCATTCCTACCATATGAATCTTGATCTCTAGCCTTCCCCAAGTTGCTTTCCACTCAAATCTTCTTTCCACAAAATCCAAATCCTATGAGAGAGAGTTGAGTGTTGGGGAGACTATTATTTGAAGCACAAGAGCAAGGAGTTCATCATCAACACACCATTTGTTACTTCTTGGAGAGTGGTGTCTCCTAGATTGGCTAGGTGTCACTTGGGAGCCTCCGACAAGATTGTGGAGTTGAACCAAGGAGTTTGTAAGGGCAAGGAGATCGCCTACTTCGTGAAGATATACCGCTAGTGAGGCAAGTCCTTCGTGGGCGATGGCCATGGTGGGATAGACAAGGTTGCTTCTTCTGGACCCTTCGTGGGTGGTTGCTTCTTCGTGGACCCTTCGTGGGTGGAGCCCTCCGTGGACTCGCGCAACCATTACCCTTCGTGGGTTTAAGTCTCCATCAACATGGATGTAGGATAGCACCACCTATCCGAACCACGGGAAAAACATCTGTGTCTCCAATTGCGTTTGAATTCTCCAAACCCTTCCCTTTACATTCTTGCAAGTTGCATGCTTTACTTTCCGCTGCCAATATACTCTTTGCATGCTTGCTTGAATTGTGTGATGATTGCTTGACTTGTCCTACAATAGCTAAAATCTGCCAAGAACTAAAATTGGGAAAAGGTTAAGTTTTTATTTGGTCAAGTAGTCTAATCACCCCCCTCTAGACATACTTTCGATCCTACAAGTGGTATCAGAGCTTTGGTCTCCATTTGCTTTGATCTCCATAGCTTTTGGTGGTCATAGCCTTGGTTTCACAACCTAGGAGAGTATGGCGTCTAGCGAGGGAAATTATCACCGTAGAGGTCCTTACTTTGATGGTACTAATTTTGCTAGTTGTAAGCATAAAATGAAAATGCATATTCTTGGACATAACCTCGCCGTTTGGGCTATTGTGTGTGTTGGTTTGCAAGGTGACTTTTTTGATGGGAAAGAACCAAACCGTGAAGCTACCGCGGATGAGTTGAAGATGTTGCAATACAATGCTCAAGCTTGTGATATTCTCTTCAACGGATTATGCCCCGAAGAATTCAACAAAATCAACCGTCTTGAGAATGCAAAGGAAATTTGGGACACTTTGATTGATATGCACGAAGGTACCGACTCCGTCAAGGAATCCAAGTTGGATGTGCTTCAAAGTCAACTTGACAAGTTCAAAATGAAGGATGGTGAAGGTGTCGCTGAAATGTACTCTAGGCTTGCTCTCATCACAAATGAGATTGCCGGCTTAGGAAGTGAAGAGATGACCGACAAATTCATCACCAAGAAGATCCTAAGAGCCTTGGATGGAAAATATGATACCGTGTGCACATTGATCCAAATGATGCCCAATTACAAAGATCTCAAGCCAACGGAGGTGATTGGAAGAATTGTTGCTCATGAGATGTCACTTAAGGATAAAGAGGAACTTCACAACAAATCAAGTGGTGCCTACAAAGCCTCATGTGAAGCCCCTACATCATCAAGTGAGAAACAAAACTTCAATGAAGAATTGAGCTTAATGGTGAAGAACTTCAACAAGTTCTACAAGAGTAGAAGCAAAGATAGAAGCTTCAAGTCAAGGTCCTACAATGACAAAAGATCTTCTAGTCGAGAGCGAAACTGCTACAGTTGTGGAAGACCCGGACACTATTCCAATGAGTGTACGGCTCCCTACAAGAGAATAGAAGATTCTCCAAAAGGAAGAAGCAAAGAATCACCACCAAGAGAGAGAAGGAGTAGAGATGATCGTTATGAACGAAGATACTCACGGAGAAGCAAGGATTCGGAAAGGAAGGAAAAATCATCAAGGAGCTACACAAAACGAAGACATCAAGCTCATGTTGGTGAATGGGTATCCGGCTCCGACTCCGACAGCCACTCCGAGAGAAGTTATCACTCCGACTCCGAAGATACTCAAGATGAAGGTGTTGCCGGTCTAGCACTTGTGTCAACCAACTCCTACGACATATTTGACTCACCAAATGAAGGAATTGGAAGATGCTTCATGGCCAAAGGTCCTAAGGTAACACACCCCGAGTATGTTGATTTCAATAGTGATGAAGATGACTTGTTAGGTGATGATTTGCTTGTTGACAACTCTAGTGATGAATACTATGATGAAACGTCAATTAATCATGCTAATCAAGATAAAACGAATGACAATGATAAGGAGAAGATTGAGGCTCTAACTAAAGAACTAAACACTCTTAAGTTAGCTCATGAAATTATCTTCGAAGATCATCGAGAACTTTTAAGAGCTCATGAGAAATTATGCTTTGAAAAGCTCAATCTTGAGCAAGAGCATGAGTTCTTAAAAGCAATCAATGATGATCTCCGCAAGAAAAGTTCTTCTTACATTGCCAAGCGTTTACTCTTATCCACTTACATGCCTCAAGTCAAGTCTAGTAACAAGAACAAGAAAGATTCTTCCTCTAGCAGTAACAATGATCATGCTAAATCCAATATTGTTGCTTCTAGTAGTTCTCTTGATTCCACTAATGATTCTCTTAGCCAAGTTACACTTGAGCAAGAAAATAGCTTATTTAAGGGAATTATAGAGAAAGGAGTGTACAAAAGCCTTGCCGGGAGTAAGCAATTCGAGGAAATTGTGCGCAAGCAAGGAATGCACCGGAAGAATCAAGGTGTTGGTTTTGAACGAAAGTTCAATGCCAATGGAGTTGAGTGGGAAGAAGATCAATACCCCAAGACAAAGTTTGTTCCTCAACAAGAGAAGTATGATACTTCTTTCAAGGGGACACAAGCTCAAGATGATCTTCCACCACAAGACTACAAGCAAAAAAGGCAAGGACAAGCTTCAAGAGGAAATTGATGCATTTGAAGAAGCTCCTAAGACCTTAGTCAAGTGGATTCCCAAGACTACTTCAAGTTCCACTTCATCAAGTACGACTACAACTCCAAGGATTCCCATCAAGATGGTGTGGATCCAAAAGAAGAAGAACTAGAGTGTTCTTGAGGGTGACTCCGCCAACATACTTCACTCTTATCATTTTGGCAAGAACAAGTGCAATCAACTTCCACATCTTGCACTAGTTCAAGGAGTCAGAAACCCTCTTGTTGGTAAGACAAGGGACAAGGTAACCTAAAAGTTTTCATGGACATCATCTTGTGTGTGCATCACTCTATGTCTATGGATATCCTTGTTTGTTCCTTGTGGGACTAACCCATGTAGGTATTGAAAGTGCAATTCACTCAAATGGATAGCTCCAAGTGATCTACATCAACATTGAGCATCCACATCTTCAACATCTACATGAAGTCATCATCGACAAAACCCGAGGTTAGTTCATCCCTCTAAGGGGGGATATCACATCTAGGGGGAGCTTTACTCTAAGACTTGAGCTAAAGCAACTCTAAAGATGTGAACACAACAATGCTTTATGTAAAAGTGGTAACCCCACTTGAGCTTAAACGATGAGTATGACCTATGATCAAGTGTTCTCACTTGACTCCTAAGTCAATATACTCATATATAGATGACCTTGTCATCGCAAATTGCTTGATAGATGCTAGAATTGGTTGTGCATGCCTTGTCACATATTTCATTTGCCATCTTATTGTGTGAGCATGTTGGTTGCATATTTTACTCATTCGAGGACATCCACTTGTTGTTTTGATTGTTTGGTTTTATTTACTTTTGCCAAGTGGATGGACAAGAATGCCTAAGAACCTCCTCTAGCTATCTATGCTTTTCTCATCTCAAACTCTATTCATGCTACATCACAAAATTTGATCAAGTCAGATTCGAACCACTCTGTGTGAGGAGCGCTCGGAGTCCCCGATTCGTCATAGACTTAAACTTCCAAAACCTATTTATGATTCTCGGTCTGACCGATACCCCACTTTCGGTCCTACCGAGATCATTAAGTTGATCTAGGTTTTCGATCTCGGTGCAACCGATTTGAACCATTCGGTCACACCGAGTTGCAACAACTGTATACAGTTTTGCATCTCGGTGCCACCGAGTTGTTCCACTCGGTCACACCGACAGGGTCGGGCTATATATAGTCACGGGAAAAAATTTGGAAATTTCTCCGAACCCCTTCGCCCGCGCGATAGCCTGCTCTGCCAACTTGGTCTCCGGATCGTCTCCTCGCCGCCAGCCGCCTCCAGTCGCTGGTCTCCGTCAACGGAAATTCAACCCCGCCGTTGCCGCCGTAGCGAGTCTCCGCCGAACTAGGGTATGGACTCGATCTTTGTGCTATTCCCCAATCCGATTCTTAGCACATTGTGATCATCATGATTCTTGCCACGTTTGTTAAACGTCTATCCAGTCAATGAACTCGTAGATTAGGTTTAATTCGAAAATTTTAGGGTTAGGTTTCCTCCGAAACCATCTCGGACCCACCGAGTTGAAAAACTCGGTCCCACCGATTTGGCTTATGCCATTGCACAAGTGAGACTCGGTCTGACCGAGAATTAATTATCGGTGTGACCGATTTTGGAACTCTGTGAAACCCTAGCAGTCTCGCTGCCACCGAACTGTGACTCGGTCTGGCCGAGTTTACTAGTTTAGGTGCCAAAACTGCTTCGGTATCACCGAGTTTAGAAATTGGTAGATCCGAGATGCTTTCAGTGGGAAACTAAAACTAAGTTTTTGAATTATTCTTTTGCAAAAATCTCTGCATTTTGTGATGCTTATCCACTCTATCTCATCTATAACCTATTCACAGGGTCAGCAGTCAGAGTTTGCATCATGTCAGACCAAAGTGATAGCTAGAACTTGTCAGAGCAGCAAGTGCAGATGAGTGAGGGCACTAGTCCCTCCAGCTCTTCAGATGATGGCAGCGGAAGTACCCCAAGCAATTTGCCAAAAGCTACCACCAGACAGAGGAAGAAGAGAACTTCAGATTCTGAGGATGAAGATTATGTGGCAGAGGAAGAGGAAGCCACATCAAAGAGAGTTGTGCTCAAGAAGGAATATGGCTCAGCTCAAGGCACAAAGCCAGGCTTAAAAATCAAAAGGCCAGCAGGTAGGCAGCCTATGCCAAAGGCCAGAGCTTCAACTCAGATTCCTGAAAATCCCACTCCCATTGAGCCAGTTGCTGCTGAAGGCAAGAAGAGGAAAGAAAGGGTGAAGAAAACTGTAGCCAGAGTGCTTGGCAAGGCTTCCATCATGGAAGATGAGGAGGAAGAAGAAGAGGTAGCTGCACCAGCACCTAAGGCACCCAAGCTGATGGGTGATGCCATAAGAACAGGGGCAGCTGCTTCCAAGGCTAAGCCAGCTCCAAAGACAAAGCCAAATAGGAACACAAGAAGCATCCCAGCTACTGAGAAGAACAAGGCCCCAGTGCCTGAAGCTGTAGAAGAAGAAGAGAATGTTCTTAGAAAGCTCAAGCCCAAGATCCCAGACCACAACGATGCTCATCCTGTGGCTGAGGATATGAAACTCAGGAGAGATTCAGGGCTCCGGAAGTGGAGAGAAGCAGACCCGTATGCTTCAAGGAGAAGGACTGCAGTTGACTACAGGTTTCACACCAAGGAGCAGCAAGACTTTTATGAGGCAGTGCTGCTAGACAAGAAGCCAATTGTCTGTGATATGAGATGGGTTGATTGGCAATACATCAAGGACAACGAAGAGTACTACCCTGGAGTGCAGGACAGCTTCAAGGCATGTGGAGTAGAGGACTTTGTTGGGCAGAAGCTCACAAAGTGGAACGAGGAACTCATCATGCAGTTCTACTCCATAGCCCATTTCTATCCAGATGGCAGGATTGTATGGATGTCAGAGGGTACGAGGTACTAGTCTACAGTTGCTAAATGGGCTCAGCTGATTAATGCCCCAGAAGAGCATGACGATGACTTGGACATTTATGCCAAGAAGAAGATGGACCACAACTCAATGTCAAACATGTACAAGGAGATTCCAAATGAAGCACTTGATACGTTCAAGTTTGGCTCAGTACACTATCTTTTGTCAGGGCTGCCAACCATCAACTGGATTCTTAGGCACACCCTATTGCCCAAGTCTGGAGATCACAAGATGATCAGGGGCCATGCGATCAACTTGCTTCACATCTTTGACGTGCCACAGAAATTCAAAGTCATGAGCCTTATGATTGAAACAATCAAGAGGACAGCAGCAGACCAGAAGAGGAGCTGTGGATATGCCCCTCAGATTCAGGAGTTAATCAACTCGAAGATGGGTACAGGCATATACTTGTTGGACAAGGAACACTTGCCTATTCATCCAAACTTTGAGGACAACCAAGTTGTGATGAATGAGAATGAACCATCATCAGTTCAAGCACAAGCAAAGAAGGAGCAGGCAAGGAAGGAGAAAGCTACCAAGATGCCAACTCAAGAGGAGACATCTGAGTATTTCTTGAAAACCAAACAAGAGCAGCTTGGTTACTTGATTGCATCCACACTGAGGATTGAGCAAGGACTGGCCACCCTCACTCAGAATCAGCAGAGCTTAGAGAGGATCATGGAATAAAAGTTCTGTGACTTGGATGTCAAAGTAACAGAGATTCAGTCTGCAGTGGAACAACTTCAGGATGACATGCAGGAGAGGAGAGGCAAGACTACAACTGATGCATTTGCCAGAGTGCCAAGAGCTCAGATGTAGCGACCAGACCTCAAACAGTCTGATCTCTATGCTCCGGTGTCATCCCTGGATCAGTAATGCTGACACCACACAGTACTCGGAGGATTTATAGCAGAGTAGCAATCACACACTTATTACATCGAGTGTCTCAAAAGAGAACTTATTACAATAAATATGGCTTAAGGCCATCTAATAACGATAACAGCGGAAGGCTTGGAAGATAAGTGAGTCCATCAACTCCAACGGCATCACTGAGTATAGAACCACGACCTAAAAATGACTTAATCGTTGTTTGAAAAGTCTGCAACATTAACGTTGCAGCCCGAAAACGGGTCAGCACATGGAATATGCTGGCAAGGTAACACATAGAGAGTAATGGAATGCAACAGCTATACTATATGCATATTTGGCTGGTGGAAAGCTCTATGGTTACAGTTTTTGCGTAAAGCCAATTTTTCCCTACTTCAAAGGAATAAATTTAATTACTATCAGGGTGGTTGTTAAACATTGAGAATGGTTGACAGCATTCTCAATCCCAATTAAGTAACATCATTAAAACCCAACAAAATTAACTTTAGAGTAACATGTTGAGATTCACATGATAATCCAGGTACTAGATACTCAAGATGTCCATAACCGGGGACACAGCTAACCATGATTAGTTTATTAGACTCTGCAGAGGTTTGCGCACTTTTCCCCACAAGACTCGATCGCCTCCGTTTGGTTTCTCGCACTACAGGGTGTTTGAGAAGACGGATGACTGGGACATAGTCTTTCAGAAGCGCTAGCACCTTACGATCGGGTAGACCGTACCACCTACATCCCCTACATCTTCTAGTCTACCACTGTAAGAGTTCGCACAACTTAGTCAACTATGCCAGAGCCCATAATGGCTTGTGGCTGCACACGGAAGTTTCTAGTATGAATAATCTCATGATCCCTTTGAGCCTGGGTGGCGGTCCAAAAGAAAAACAGGCAAGTCCAGGAAACCCCAGGTGCCTCAATCCACCCAGATGTGTGTTTAAGTTGCCACCTTAGATAAACCATTAATTAACAATCTCACATCTGTCATGGATTTCACTCACCCAATCCACGTCTACTAGCATAGCATGGCATAATAAGCAAACGTAGAAGTAACTCCCAAAGGTTTGATAATAAACAGGTAATAGGTACTACCTCATCTACTTCCCATCCCACAGTTTAATTAGATCCTAATAATGCAATGTGTGAGGATTGATCTAATGCAATAAAACTGGGTTGTAGAAAAAGGTATGATCAAAGTGTTACTTGCCTTGCTGATGATCCGCGAAACCTAGAGATTCAACGTCACAGGCGGCGCACTCCGGGTATTCTATCGCAGACAAACAAACAAGCATACAATAAGTACTCATCTAATGCATAGGTGAAAATCAAATAGAAGATCTAACCAGAAAGTTCAACTTAAGAACCCTAGTTTGCAAAAAGAATCAAATCGAACGAAGCAAAAGAAATCAAACGGCGAAAGAAAACAACTTCGTTCTAGTAATCTGGATCTAGGGAAAATTTTACAGTAGCAAAAACTTGCTTAAGTTGATTATTCGGAAAGAGGGTTTCGAGACGAAACTCCAGGCGCTTGAATCTCCTGATTCCGATAAACGAGCGAAAAGTTATACTAAAACGAAAATCGGATCAGAAATCGCGATCAGAAAATAACCGCGAAAAATCCGACGAAAAAGAAAAACGACGAACAGAATTTTTTTTTAAAACAGCACGGAAAACAAGGCGGCGGCGAACCTCGGGCAGCGCGCTGCTCCGGCGAGTCAGCGGCGGGGCGGCGGCGGCTAGGGTTAGGGTGGCGGTGATGGGCTGGCTCGGCTCGGGCCTCGGGTGCACATTATAAAGGCCCCGGCCAGGCGGTGTCCTGGCCGAGTACGGCCCGTAGTCGGTTCCGCGTTTTTTTTAAATAATTCTGCTCGTAAGAAAAATAAAAAGAAATACTAAACGGACTCCAAAAATCACGAAATAAATTTTCCCGGGTTTCTAAAATCAAGCCCGATAAAGTGAACATTTATTTGGGCCCTAAATGCAATTTTGAAAAACGCGCATTTTTTCTAAATTCAAATAAAATACCGAAAAACTCCGAAATAAATCTTATTTGATTTTTTTATTAAATCCTCAATATTTCTATATTTTGGGAAAGTCATTTTATTCCCGCTCTCATATTTTTGTAATAGAAACAATTGATGATAAAATAAATAAAATCAAATGATCCTGTTTACATAATTTGAGAAAACTCAAATATGTAAATAACGAAATCCCCAACTCTCTCCGTGGGTCCTTGAGTTGCTTAGGATTTTCTAGGATCAAAACCAAAAGAAAAATAAAATATGATATGCATGATGACCTAATGTATAACATTCCAAATTGAAAATTTGGGATGTTACAAACCTACCCCCCTTAAGATGAATCTCACCCTCGAGATTCGGGTTGGCTAGAAAATAGGTGAGGGTGGTCCTTGAGCAAATCTTCCTCTCGCTCCCAGGTGGCTTCATCCTCCGTGTGGTGGCTCCACTGAACTTTGCAAAACTTGATAACCTTGCCGCGAGTGACTCGGCTGGCAAACTCGAGAATCTTGACTGGTTTCTCCTCATAGGTCAAATTGTTATCCAACTGAATTGCTTCCAATGGCACTGTGTCTCTCTAAGGTATGTCAGCTATCTCCGCGTGACACTTCTTCAACTGAGAAACGTGGAACACATCATGAACTCCTGTCAATCCTTCTGGCAATTCCAACTTGTAGGCCACTTCTCCCATACGCTCCAAAACTCGATATGGACCTACAAATCGTGGCGCTAACTTCCCCTTAACTCCAAAGCGCTTAATCCCTCGAAGTGGGGATACTCGAAGATAAACTCTATCTCCGACTTCGTAAACTGTTTCCTTGCATTTAGAATCTGTGTAGCTCTTCTGCTTGGACTGGGCTACCTTGAGCCTATCGCGAATCAACTTCACCTTCTGTTCAGACTCCTTAATCAAATCTGGTCCAAACAACTGACGGTCTCCAACTTCGTCCCATGACAACGGTGTCCTGCACCTCCTTCCGTACGAAGCTTCGAAAGGGGCCATCTTCAAACTGGTCTGATAGCTATTATTGTAAGAGAACTCGGCATATGGCAAATTATCGTCCCAACTAGATCCATAATCTAGCGCACAAGCTCTCAACATATCCTCCAAAATCTGATTGACTCTCTCGGTCTATCCATCTGTCTGCGGATGAAAAGCTGTACTAAATTCTAGCCTAGTACCTAAAGTCTCATGCAACTGCTTCCAGAACTTTGAGGTAAACTGGGTTCCTCTATCTGATACAATACTCCTCGGAACTCCATGCAGACATACGATCCTGGTCATGTATATCTTCGCCAACTTAGCACTGGTGTAAGTGGTCTTTACTGGGATGAAATGAGCTACCTTCGTCAATCGATCAACTACGACCCAAATCGAGTCATAGCCTGAACGAGTCCTTGGTAATCCCGTGATAAAATCCATGCCTAGCTTATCCCACTTCCATTCGGGTATCGGCAATGGCTGCAACAATCCTGCTGGCTTCTGATGCTCTGCCTTTACTCTCTGACATACGTCACAAACTGCTACATACTCCGCAATATCCTTCTTCATTCCGGTCCACCAGAAATATCCTTCAAATCCAAATACATCTTGGTATTTCCTGGGTGAATTGAATACGGTGAATCATGTGCCTCTTGCAGAATCAACTTTCTAATCTCCGGGTCATTGGGTACATAAACACGGTCTTCAAACCATAGGGTGTCATGCTCATCCTCACAAAATCCCTTAGCTTTTCCTTGGCTCATTTTCTCTTTTATAGAAGCAATCTCCTTGTCAGTTTTCTAAGCCTCTCTGATTCTATCCATCAAAGTTGACTGAATTTCCAACGCTGCTACATAGCCTCTCGGAACTATTTCCAAACATAGTTCACGAAGATTTTCTGCTAACTCCTTGGGTATTTCTCCCGTCATTAACGTATTGACATGGCTCTTGCGGCTTAATGCATCAGCTACTACATTAGCCTTCCCGGGATGATAATGCAATTTCATATCATAATCTTTGATAAGCTCCAACCATCTCCTTTGTCTGAGGTTCAACTCCTTCTGCGTGAAAATGTACTTCAAACTCTTGTGATCCGTGTACACCTCACAATGATTTCCAATGAGGAAATGTCTCCATGTCTTCAATGCATGCACTACGGCTGCTAACTCCAAATCATGCGTAGCGTAATTCAATTCGTGAGGCTTCAGTTGTCTTGAAGCATATGAAACAACTCTCCCTTCCTGCATAAGCACTGCTCCAAGTCCTCGACGTGAAGCGTCGCAATACACCTCATAATCCTTGGTTTGATCTGGCAAAATCAACACTGATGAGGTAACCAAGCGTTTCTTCAATTCCTGGAAACTAGCCTCACACTCCTCAGTCCATTTGAACTTAGTATCCTTCTGCAGCAACTCCGTCATAGGCTTTGCAATCTTTGAGAAATTCTCAATAAATCTACGGTAGTATCCTGCGAGTCCAAGAAAACTCCGGATCTCTCCAACTGTTGTTGGTGCTTCCCACCTGGTCACGGTTTCAACTTTAGCGGGATCTACTGCTATACCTTCTCCAGATATAACGTGTCCGAGGAATCCTACTTCCTTCAACCAAAACTCACATTTGCTAAACTTGGCATATAATTGATGTTCTCTGAGCTTTCCAAGTGCCAAACACAAATGCTCTTTATGCTCCTCTTCATTCTTCAAATATACCAGGATATCATCAATGAACACTACGACGAACTTATCCAAAAACTCCATAAACACTTTGTTCATCATGTTCATAAAATAGGCAGGCGCGTTAGTCAGATCAAATGACATAACGGTATACTCATACAGCCCATACCTGGTGGTAAAAGCTGTCTTCGGGATATCCTGTTCTCGAATCTTCAACTGGTGGTATCCTGATCGCAAATCGATCTTGGAAAACACTTTAGCTCCTTGCAACCGATCAAACAGATCGTTGATCATTGGTAGTGGGTACTTGTTCTTGATCGTTACTTCGTTCAATCCTCGATAATCAACAACCATTCTTAACGATCCATCCTTCTTCTCCACTAGAAGTACTGGCGATCCCCAAGGCGAAGAACTTGGGCGAATATATCTCTTATCCAGTAACTCCTTAATCTGCTTCTTAATTTCCACCAAATCCTTTGCTGGCATCCTATATGGTCTCTTTGATATTGGCCCAGTGCCTGGCAATAGCTCAATCAAAACTCAATGTCTCTATCCGGTGGCATGCCTAGCAACTCTTCGGGAAATACATCAGGGAAATCCTTTACCACTGGTACTTCCTCCTCCACAACTCCTGTTAGGCAATTTACTTGTGTCCTCTTTGGTACATGCCGGGATACATACTTGATCCTTCTCCCTTCTGGTGTGGTAAGCAAAATTGACTTACTAGCACACTCAATATTCCCTTCATACTTTGATAACCAATCCATGCCTAATATCACATCCAATCCTTGAGATTCCAATACTATTAGGTCTGAGGGAAAAACATAGTTACCAATCCTTAATGGTAACCGATCACACCATAGACTAGCCACATACTCTGCTCCTGGCGAGGTTACTAACATGGGTGACCTAAGGGCTTGGGTTGGTAGGTTATACTTATCCACAAATCCCCTTGAGATGTATGAATGTGATGCACCAGTATCAAAAAAACGAGTGTAGTAAATGACTTAACCAAAAACTTACCTATTACTGCATCGGGCTGAGCTTCAACCTCCTCCACGCTAACGTGGTTCACCTGTCCCCTGTTGAAAGGGTTCAGCTTCTTCCCAGAACTTCCAATTGCCATTTTGGCCTTCAGGACATTCATTTGCATAATGTCCTGGCTTCGAACACTTATAGCAAGTGACGTGGCTCAAGTCCTTCTTGGCTGGGGTTGATGGTGTGTTGCAGTTCTATCCATTGCTTCCTCCATTCCCATTACCATTCTTGGTGCCATTGTGATTGTGCGAGCTACCTACTCCATGGGTATGCTGAAAATGTCCTCCTGGCCTAGGGGTAAAACGTGGCTTCTGCTAAGCTCCTGAATTATACTTTCCTTGTCCATACTTCCTCTTGCGGTTCTCAATTTGCTGCTGCTTCCCTTCAATCATAAGAGCACGGTCTACCAACTCCTGGTAGTTGTTGAAGGTGGCTACCATCAACTGCATACTCAACTCATCATTCAGTCCTTCCAGAAACTTCTCCTGCTTAGCTGCATCCGTAGCAACGTCATCTGGGGCATAACGTGCTAGCTTACTAAACTCCTCCACATACTGGCCAACTGTCCGTCCTCCTTGGCGCAAGTTACGGAACTCACGCTTCTTCATGGCCATTGCTCCTGCTGAAACATGGGCAGTACGGAAAGCCTGCTGAAACTGGTCCCATGTGATAGTGTCAACTGGGAAGGTGGCTGTGAAATTCTCCCACCAGGATGCTGCGGGTCCTTCTAACTGATGTGCGGCAAACTTCACCTTCTCTGCATCTGTGCATCCTGCTGTGATCAACTCCCTAGCTATCTTGCGGAGCCAATCATTTGCTACTATCGGCTTGGTGCTACTGGAAAACACCAGCGGATTTAGCCTAAGAAAACGGGCTAAGTGGTCAACAGGTGGTGGTGGTGGTGGTGGGTGGGTGTTGTTGTTGTTCCCCTGATTCTGATTCTGAACTAGCAACTGCATCAAGGTGTTCTACTGCTGGATCAACTGGGTGAGCTCCGGCGGAAAGGAAAATCCGGGGTCACGTCTCGGAGGCATCTGAGGGTTTAGAAAAGATGAGATATAAGAATAGAGGGGGTCTAAATAGAAAACACTACCCATATGCACATGAGGCAAAAGCAATCAATTCACTTCATTCAATCAAACAAAGGCATACAATCGATCTAACTATCGCAAAGTGCTCGGGCTACTATATTTACATGGTGGACTACTACTACTCATGAGGTGGTCTACTAGAAATATTCTACGGTTGTAGACTCCATGATATCTGCTCCTGCTTCATCAACATAGTCATCATCGCTACTATCTGCTTCCGAGTCGGTGCCGTCAATGATGACGTAGTCTTCCGGGCTAATCTCCTTGGGTTCTTCGTCTTCATCTACTGGGGTCGGGCCTCCCATAAATATTCCAATCTTCTTGATCAGGTCGTCATTCTTCTCCACCAATACTTCAATTTCTTCTTCATAATTCTGCGTGTAGCCTTGAGTTCTTCCTCCAGTTCCTTGATTCTAGTCTTAGCCTTCTTCAGATCTATCATGTCGGCGCACATCTGATTCTCCTGTCGTCGAATGTGCTGGTTTAACTCCTGAATAAAAGCTGCAATTGATCTATCTTTTCTGGTGTTGATCATCTCCCAGTGTTCATCTCGGCGCCCACAAATCTGGTAGATAGTATCCTTAAGATCCTTGCGGTAGACTTCTCCAATGCGTCCCATGGCGATGTGAGCTGCCATGCTCTTTCCTAGACTCCAAGTTGGTGCATCAAAAGAAAACTCTATGGGCTCAGTGACTGGCATGAACGTCCTTCCTGGAACTTGAACTTGAATCATCCAGCGTTCTTCTTCAGGTAAAGTGGCGTTGTAGGTTCCCGTGAAGCTTGGTACTCCTATGTTCAGGTATCTAGTGACTTCCTTCAAGTGGCGTCCAAAGGGTGTATCTTCATCCGGTTGGGTGAACTTGTTCCTTGCATCCACCATCCGAAAGAGTAGAAAATATGAGAAGTCGGAAGAGAAGAGTGTTAGTAGTGATCTAGGTCTTTAGCTTAGTGGTCGTGTCCTACAGTCAGCGTGTGCTCTGATACCATCTCTGTAGCGACCAGACCTCAAACAGTCTGGATCTCTATGCTCCGGTGTCATCCCTGGATCAGTAATGCTGACACCACATAGTACTCGGAGGATTTATAGCAGAGTAGCAATCACACACTTATTACATCGAGTGTCTCAAAAGAGAACTTATTACAATAAATATGGCTTAAGGTCATCTAATAACGATAACAGCGGAAGGCTTGGAAGATAAGTGAGTCCATCAACTCCAACGGCATCACTGAGTATAGAACCACGACCTAAAAACTCCTTAATCGTTGTCTGAAAAGTCTGCAACATTAACGTTGCAGCCCGAAAATGGGTCAGCACATGGAATATGCTGGCAAGGTAACACATAGAGAGTAATGGAATGCAACAGCTATACTATATGCATATTTGGCTGGTGGAAAGCTCTATGGTTACAGTTTTTGCGTAAAGCCAATTTTTCCCTACTTCAAAGGAATAAATTTAATTACTATCAGGGTGGTTGTTAAACATTGAGAATGGTTGACAGCATTCTCAATCCCAATTAAGTAACATCATTAAAACCCAACAAAATTAACTTTAGAGTAACATGTTGAGATTCACGTGATAATCCAGGTACTAGATACTCAAGATGTCCATAACCGGGGACACGGCTAACCATGATTAGTTTATTACACTCTATAGAGGTTTGCGCACTTTTCCCCACAAGACTCGATCGCCTCCATTTGGTTTCTCGCACTACAGGGTGTTTGAGAAGACGGATGACCGGGACATAGTCTTTCAGAAGCGCTAGCACCTTACTATCGGGTAGACCATACCACCTACATCCCCTACATCTGCTAGTCTACCACTGTAAGAGTTCGCACAACTTAGTCAACTATGCCAGAGCCCATAACGGCTTGTGGCTGCACACGGAAGTTTCTAGTATGAATAATCTCATGATCCCTTTGAGCCTGGGTGGCGGTCCAAAAGAAAAATAGGCAAGTCCTGGAAACCCTAGGTGCCTCAATCCACCCAGATGTGTGTTTAAGTTGCCACCTTAGATAAACCATTAATTAACAATCTCACATCTGTCATGGATTTCACTCACCCAATCCACGTCTACTAGCATAGCATGGCATAATAAGCAAACATAGAAGTAACTCCCAAAGGTTTGATAATAAACAGGTAATAGGTACTACCTCATCTACTTCCCATCCCACAGTTTAATTAGATCCTAATCATGCAATGTGCGAGGATTGATCTAATGCAATAAAACTGGGTTGTAGAAAAAGGTATGATCAAAGTGTTACTTGCCTTGCTGATGATCCGCGAAACCTAGAGATTCAACGTCACAGGCGGCGCACTCCGGGTATTCTATCGCAGACAAACAAACAAGCATACAATAAGTACTCATCTAATGCATAGGTGAAAATCAAATAGAAGATCTAACCAGAAAGTTCAACTTAAGAACCCTAGTTTGCAAAAAGAATCAAATCGAACGAAGCAAAAGAAATCAAACGGCGAAAGAAAACAACTTCGTTCTAGTAATCTGGATCTAGGGAAAATTTTACAGTAGCAAAAACTTGCTTAAGTTGATTATTCGGAAAGAGGGTTTCGAGACGAAACTCCAGGCGCTTGAATCTCCTGATTCCGATAAACGAGCGAAAAGTTATACTAAAACGAAAATCGGATCAGAAATCGCGATCAGAAAATAACCGCGAAAAATCCGACGAAAAAGAAAAACGACGAACAGAATTTTTTTTTAAAACGGCACGGAAAACAAGGCGGCGGCGAACCTCGGGCAGCGCGCTGCTCCGGCGAGTCAGCGGCGGGGCGGCGGCGGCTAGGGTTAGGGTGGCGGTGATGGGCTGGCTCGGCTCGGGCCTCGGGTGCACATTATAAAGGCCCCGGCCAGGCGGTGTCCTGGCCGAGTACGGCCCGTAGTCGGTTCCGCGTTTTTTTTAAATAATTCTGCTCGTTTTTTATAAATCCGCTCGGAAGAAAAATAAAAAGAAATACTAAACGGACTCCAAACATCACGAAATAAATTTTGCCGGGTTCCTAAAATCTAGCCCGATAAAGTGAACATTTATCTAGGCCCAAAATACAACTTTGAAAAACGCGCATTTTTTCTAAATTCAAATAAAAATACCGAAAAACTCCGAAAATAAAACTTATTTGATTTTTTTATTAAATCCTCAATATTTCTATATTTTGGGAAAGCCATTTTATTCCCTCTCTCATATTTTTGTAATAGAAATAATTGATGATAAAATAAATAAAATCAAATGATCCTGTTTACATAATTTGAGAAAACTCAAATATGTAAATAACGAAATCCCCAACTCTCTCGTGGGTCCTTGAGTTGCTTAGGATTTTCTAGGATCAAAACCAAAAGCAAAATAAAATATGATATGCATGATGACCTAATGTATAACATTCCAAATTGAAATTTGGGATGTTACATGAGAGATCACATGCAGTGCCAGTTGCTGACCCCAGAGCCACCACGTCTGCACCAGCTACAGCCTCACTTCCACCAGCTCTAGCGTCCACTTCAGCCTCAACTCCGACCACGTCTACAGAAGGCTTCGTCCTTGGAGTGCTCCAGACTCCACCACCACCTGAAGATCAAGCCTGAGTGTCGACTTAGCACTATGCATTTTCTAGGAACTTTTTGGTAACTTGTTGCCAAAGGGGGAGAAAATGTATAGATCATAGGCTTCGAGAGAGAGTGTTGCTTTTATTCTCTCTTGTTTTATTTGGTGGTTTTTCGAACTTTGTTTGCTTTTGTGTGAGATACTATGTCATTGCTCGTGAGACATTGATGATCATGTGTTTGATCATAAGCTACACTTAATGTTTGCTTAATATTATCATCTTATCTATCTTATGTGATCATTCACTATCTTGGTGATGAGTGCATGTATTTCATTCTTATCATTTTAAGCGCTCCACCAAGATGTATGTGACATGGAAGAGTAACCCATGACTCTAACTCTTTGTGCATTTGCAGTCCAAAGCAAATTTTAAATATGCACAAATTTAGGGGGAGCTCTTACTTGTCACATACTTCTCAAAGTGACGATATATTTCATGCTTATTATCATTTGTCGAAGCTTTGATCTATATGTTGTCATCAATTACCAAAAAGGGGGAGATTGAAAGTGCAATCTATCCCTAGGTGGTTTTGGTAATTCATAACAACATATAGCTCATTGAGCTAATGCTATTCCAAGATGACTATTTCAGGAAAGCTCAATGATTGGCATGGCATGGATGTGAAAGTGGAACCCTCAAAATGCTAAGGACAAAGGATTGGCTCAAGCTCAAAAGCTCAAGACTCTTCATTTTATATTTTAGTGATCCAAGATCACATTGAGTCCTTAGGAAAAGCCAATACTATCAAGGAGGGATGAGGTGTTGCTTAATGAGCCTCTTGCTTCATGTGCTTAGTGATATGCTCCAAAACCCTCAACTACTTTCCCATATCCACATATGACCTAAACCCTAAGCCAAACTCGGTCCTACCGATTCTTTCTATCCGGCGCCACCGAGTTTCACTTGTCATAAGCCACTGCCAAACCCTAGCAATTCGGTTCTACCGATAGGGATCTCGGTCTCACCAAGATGGGATTGCAAACTCTCTGTTTCCCTTTCGTAACTTTTCGGTCTCACCGAAAGAGCAAATCGGTCCCACCGAGATTGCAGTGTAAACTCTTTGTTTCCTTTTTGTAACTTTTCGGTCTCACCGAAAGAGCAAATCGGTCCCACCGAGTTTACCTAACCAACTCTCTGGTTAGCTTATTACCAAACTTGGTCTCACCGAGTTTGTGTAATCGGTCTCACCGAGATTACATTATGCCCAAACCCTAACCATATCGGTCCTACCGAGTTGCATGTCAGTCCCACCGAAAATCTCTAACGGTCACTAGGTTTACCTTTTCGGTCCGACCGAGTTTGTTGATTCGGTCCCACCGAGATTGGAAAACTGTGTGTAACGGTTGGATTTTGTGTGGATGCTATATATACGCCTCCAGCTCCTCTTCATTCGAGGAGAGAGCCATCAGAACACATACACAATTCCAACTCATATGTTCTGAGAGAGAACCACCTACTCATGTGTTGAGACCAAGATATTCCATTCCTACCATATGAATCTTGATCTCTAGCCTTCCCCAAGTTGCTTTCCACTCAAATCTTCTTTCCACAAAATCCAAATCCTATGAGAGAGAGTTGAGTGCTGGGGAGACTATCATTTGAAGCACAAGAGCAAGGAGTTCATCATCAACACACCATTTGTTACTTCTTGGAGAGTGGTGTCTCCTAGATTGGCTAGGTGTCACTTGGGAGACTCCGACAAGATTGTGGAGTTGAACCAAGGAGTTTGTAAGGGCAAGGAGATCGCCTACTTCATGAAGATATACCGCTAGTGAGGCAAGTCCTTCGTGGGTGATGGCCATGGTGGGATAGACAAGGTTGCTTCTTCATGGACCCTTTGTGGGTGGTTGCTTCTTCGTGGACCCTTCGTGGGTGGAGCCCTCCGTGGACTCGCGCAACCATTACCCTTCATGGGTGGAGCCCTCCATGGACTCGCGCAACCGTTACCCTTCGTGGGTTGAAGTCTCCATCAACGTGGATGTAGGATAGCACCACCTATCCGAACCACGGGAAAAACATCCGTGTCTCCAATTGCGTTTGAATTCTCCAAACCATTCCCTTTACATTCTTGCAAGTTGCATGCTTTACTTTCCGCTGCCAATATACTCTTTGCATGCTTGCTTGAATTGTGTGATGATTGCTTGACTTGTCCTACAATAGCTAAAATCTGCCAAGAACTAAAATTGGGAAAAGGTTAAGTTTTTATTTGGTCAAGTAGTCTAATCACCCCCCCTCTAGACATACTTTCGATCCTACACTTGCCCTCCAATACATAGTCCTATCAACATACAACTAACCCTATGGTGTGATCCACGCGCGCGCTCATATGATGGGAACCAAAGGATAGCAACATAACCACAAGCAAATTAAACCAATCAGAGCAATTCACCAATTAACGATAGGACAACGAAAATCTACCCAGACATCATAGGATGGCAACACATCATTGGATAATAATATGAAGCATAAAGCACCATGTTCAAGTAGAGGATACAGCGGGTTGCGGGAGAGTGGACCGCTGTATATAGATGGGGGAAGGTGATGAAGATGTTGGTGAAGATTACAGAGGTGTTGGTGTATATTACGGTGACGATGATGGCCCCAACGGCATTCTGGAGCTACCGGAAGAGAGGGGGAGAGGGCCCCCTTCTTCTTCTTCTTCTTCTTCTTCCTTGACCTTCTCCCTTGATGGGAGAAGGGTTTCCCCTTTGGTCCATGGCTTCCATGGCATGGGAGGGGCGAGAGCCCCTCCGAGATTGGACCTGTCTCTCTGTCTCTCTCTGTTTCTGCGTTCCCTGATTATGCTCTTTCACCATTTCTTTAATTCCCGAAGATCCGTAACTCCGATTGGGATGAAATTTTAACACGATCTCTATCCGGATATTGGATTTCTTGCGGCGAAATAAGGGCACCAAACGCCTTACGGGGTGGCCACGAGGGCCCAGGGCGCAACTGACCCCCTGGGGCGCGCCCCCTGCCTCGTGGCCCCCTCGGGCATCGTCTCGCATTGATTCTTCTTCCAAAAAATCACATATATTCCAAAAAAAATCTCCGTCAGTTTTATCCCGTTTGTACTCTGTTTGATATGGATTTTCTGCGAAACAAAAAACATGCAACAAACAGGAACTGGCACTGGGCACTGGATCAATATGTTAGTCCTAAAAATAGTATAAAAAGTTG
Organism: Triticum urartu; assembly: GCF_003073215.2. Taxonomy (NCBI): domain Eukaryota; kingdom Viridiplantae; phylum Streptophyta; class Magnoliopsida; order Poales; family Poaceae; genus Triticum; species Triticum urartu. Next base: position 245,357,389 of record NC_053027.1, on the reverse strand, counting down.
CCAAAAGTATATAAAAGTTCTAGAATATTGGCATGGAACAATAAAAAATTATAGATATGATGGAGACGTATCAGCATCCCCAAGCTTAATTCCTGCTCGTCCTCGAGTAGGTAAATGATAAAAAAGATAATTTTTTATGTGGAATGCTACCTAGCATAATCTTGATCATATAATCTAATAATGGATGAATATCAAGACACGGGTGATTCAAAGCAAGAGTCTATCGTTTGACATTAAGACAATAATACTTCAAGCATACTAATAAAGAAATCATGTCTTTTCAAAATAACATGGCCAAAGAAATTTATCCGTACAAAATCATATGGTCTGGCTATGCTCCATCTTCACACACAAAGCATTCAAATCATGCACAACCTCGATGACAAGCCAAGCAATTGTTTCATACTCTTGATGTTCTCAAACCTTTTCAACTTTCACGCAACACATGAGCATGATCCATGGATATAGCACTATAGGTGGAATAGAATATGATGATTGAGGTTGTGTGGAGAAGACAAAAAGGGAGAAAGTCTCACATCGACGCGGCTAATCAACGGGCTATGGAGATGCCCATGAATTGATGTCAATGCGAGGAGTAGGGATTGCCATGTAATGGATGCACTAGAGCTATAAGTGTATGAAAGCTCAAACTGAAACTAAGCGGGTGTGCATCCAACTTGCTTGCTCATGAAGACCTAGGGCACTTGAGGAAGCCCATCGTTGCAATATACAAGCCAAGTTCTATAGTGAAAATTCCCACTAGTATATGAAAGTGATAACTCAAGAGACGCTCTATATGAAGAACATGGTGCTACTCTGAAGCACAAGTGTGGTAAAAGGATAGTAACATTGTCCCTTCTCTCTTTTCTCTTTTTTTTATTTTCCCTCTCGTTTTTTAATTATTTTCTTCTTTTTTATTCTTTTTTTGTAGGCTTCTTTGGCCTCTCTCTTTTTTGGGGGGCTTCTTTGGCCACTTTTATTTTGATAACCTCACATGGGACAATGTTCTAATAATGATGATCATCACACTTTTATTTACTTACAACTCAATATTACAACTCGATACTAGAACAAAGATATGACTCTATATGAATGCCTCCGGCGGTGTACCGGGATGTGCAATGATCTAGCATAGCAATGACATCAAAAAATGGACAAGCCATGAAAACATCATGCTAGCTATCTTACGATCATGCAAAGCAATATGACAATAAATTCTCAAGTCATGTATATGATGATGATGGAAGTTGCATGGCAATATATCTTGGAATGGCTATGGAAATGCCATGATAGGTAGGTATGGTGGGTGTTTGTGGAAGATATAAGGAGGCTTATGTGTGATAGAGCGTATCATATCATGGGGTTTGGATGCACCGGCGAAGTTTGCACCAACTCTCGAGGTGAGAAAGGGCAATGCACGGTACCGAAGAGGCTAGCAATGATGGAAGGGTGAGAGTGCGTATAATCCATGGACTCAACATTAGTCATAAAGAACTCACATACTTATTGCAAAAATCTATTAGTCATCGAAACAAAGTACTACGTGCATGCTCCTAGGGGGATAGATTGGTAGGAAAAGACCATCGCTCGTCCCCGACCGCCACTCATAAGGAAGACAATCAATAAATACCTCATGCTCCAACTTCGTTACATAACGGTTCACCATACGTGCATGCTATGGGAATCACAAACTTCAACACAAGTATTTCTACAATCCACAACTACCCACTAGCATGACTCTAATATCACCATCTTTATATCACAAAACTATTGCAAGGAATCAAACATGTCATATTTAGTGATCTACAAGTTTTATGTAGGATTTTATGACTAACCATGTGAATGACCAACTCCTGTCAACTCCCTAAATAGATTTAAGTGAAGCAAGAGAGTTTAATTCTTTCTACAAAAGATATGCCCACGCTCTAACAAATATAAGTGAATCAAAAGAGCATTCTACAAATGGAGGTTTTCTATGTGAAGAGAAACAGGCAATCCAAACTTCAAATGATATAAGTGAAGCACATGAAGCATTCTATAAAGCCATACTCAAAAGACATAAGTGAACTTCAATAAGCATTCTATAAATCAACCATGGACTATGTCATACCAGCATGGTGCATCAAAGAAAAGTGAAAACTAAATGCAAAAGTCGCTCCAAGATTTGCACATATCACATGAATGAAACGAATCCGAAAACATATCGATACTTGTTGACGAAAGATGGGATGCCTTCCGGGGCATCCCCAAGCTTAGACGCTTGAGTCTCCTTGAATATTTACTTGGGGTGCCTTGGGCATCCCCAAGCTTGATCTCTTGTCTCTCCTCCTTCTCCTCACATCGAGACATCGTCGATCTTCGAACACTTCATCCAGACAAAACTCAACAAAAAGCTCGGTAAGATCTGTTAGTATAATAAAGCAAATCACTACTCTAAGTACTGCTGCAAACCAATTCATATTTTGTTTTTGCATTGTAGCTATTGTAATATAACTTTTCCATGGCTTAATTCATTGATAGAAATCGATAGTTTCATCAAAACAAGCAAACTATGCATCAAAAAGAGAATATGTCTTAAACATGACAGTCTGTAGTAATATGAACATTCACCATACTTCTGGTAGTCGAAAAAATTCTGAAACAATTAGGAAAAATAAACAATTTGTATAGAAAGACAATGCAAAAAGTTTCATAACCGTCTGACGTTCCAGTAAAAAAATGAAAAATCACACTACAGCCAAAGTTTATGTCTTGCACCGCACAAACCAACAAGCAATATAAACATCCTAAAGGCAAATCTTGGCACATTATTTTAATTTTTAAACTTTATAAAAGCACACAACAGAAATAAATGACTGTCTAAAACTTCCGGGTTGTCTCCCTGGCAGAGCCATTAAGCTAGGCATATAGTGCTCAAGTAATGGATCCACCCGGATCCCAAGGTATATCAAAGCCAATTTTAATTAACAATGATTTGTGATTTAGTAGTGAGCACAAAGTAACATATGTCATGTAATGACGAAGTCTAACTCTCTTCCTATGCATCGACATGTCATAAAAGAACAATTCATACACACATAGTAAAGGCCAATGCATAGTATAAATAGTTTCTTGCAATTTTATCATATTGGAAACATGGAGAGGCAGAGATGTAGTTCCTCTCTCATAATAATTGCAAGTAGGAGCAGGAAGCACATGCATATTATATTCATCAAAATTATCATGTGCAACAGTAAAATGCAACCCATTGATAACCCGTAAGTATAGGGGATCGCAACAGTTTTCGAGGGTAAAGTATTCAACCCAAATTTATTGATTCGACACAAGGGGAGCCAAAGAATACTCTCAAGTATTAGCAGCTGAGTTGTCAATTCAACCACACCTGGAAACTTAATATCTGCAGCAAAGTATTTAGTAGCAAAGTAATATGATAGTAGTGATAACAGTAACAAAAGGTAACGGTAGTAAAAGCAATGTTTTTGGTATTTTGTAGTGATGATAGCAATAGCAACGGGAAAGTAAATAAGCGAAGAACAATATGTGGAAAGCTCGTAGGCAATGGATCAGCAATGGAGAATTATGCCGGATGCGGTTCATCATGTAACAGTCATAACCTAGGGTGACACAAAACTAGCTCCAGTTTATTGATATAATGTAGGCATGTATTCCGAATATAGTCATACATGCTTATGGAAAAGAACTTGCATGACATCTTTTGTCCTACCCTCCCGTGGCAGCGGGGTCCTTATGGAAACTAAGGGATATTAAGGCCTCCTTTTAATAGAGAACCGGAACAAAGCATTAACACATAGTGAATACATGAACTCCTCAAACTACGGTCATCACCGGTAAGTATCCCGATTATTGTCACTTCGGGGTTAACGGAACATAACGCATAATAGGTGACTATAAACTTGCAAGATAGGATCAAGAACACTCATATATTTGTGAAAACATAATAGGTTCAGATGTGAAATCATGGCACTCGGGCCCTAGTGACAAGCATTAAGCATAGCAAAGTCATAGCAACATCAATCTCAGAACATAGTGGACACTAGGGATCAAACCCTAACAAAACTAACTCGATTACATGATAGATCCCATCCAACCCATCACCATCTAGCAAGCCTACGATGGAATTACTCACGCACGGCGGTGAGCATCATGAAATTGGTGATGGAGGATGGTTGATGATGACGATGGCGACAGATTCCCCTCTCTGGAGCCCCGAACGGACTCCAGATCAGCCCTCCTGAGAGGTTTTAGGGCTTGGCGGCGGCTCCGTATTGTAAAACGCGATGATTTCTTCTCTCTGATTTTTTCTCCCCGAAACACAATATATAGAGTTGGAGTTGGAGTCTGAGGAGCTCCAGGGGGCCCACGAGGTAGGGGGCGCGCCCTAGGGGGGCAGGCGCGCCCCCACCCTCGTGGAGAGGTGGTGGGCCCCCTGGCCTTCATCTTTTGCAGGTATTTTTCATATTTTCTGAAAAGTCGATCCGTGAAGTTTCAGGTCATTCCGAGAACGTTTGCTCCTGCGCATAAATAACACCATGGTAATTCTGCCGAAAACAGCATCAGTCCGGGTTAGTTCCATTCAAATCATGCAAGTTAGAGTCCAAAACAAGGGCAAAAGTGTTTGGAAAAGTAGATACGTTGGAGACGTATTAACTCCCCCAAGCTTAAACCTTTGCTTGTCCTCAAGCAATTCAGTTGACAAACTGAAAGTGATAAAGAAAAACTTTTACAAACTCTATTTGCTCTTGTTGTTGTAAATATGTAAAGCCAGCATTCAAGTTTTTGAGCAAAGATTATAACTAACCACATTTGCAATAACGCATAGGTCTCAAGTTTACTCATATCAATAGCATAATCAACTAGCGAGCCATAATAATAAATCTCGGATGGCAACACTTTCTCAAAACAATCATAATATGATATAACAAGATGGTATCTCGCTAGCCCTTTCTGAGACCGCAAAACATAAATGCAGAGCACCTTTAAAGAAGGACTGACTAGACATTGTAATTCATGGTAAAAGAGATCCAGTCAAGTCATACTCAATGTAAACTAACAGTAATGAATGCAAATGACAGCGGTGCTATCCAACTGGTGCTTTTTAATAAGAGGATGATGACTCAGCATAAAAGTAAATAGATAGGCCCTTCGCAGAGGGAAGCAGGGATTTGTAGAGGTGCCAGAGCTCGGTTTTGAAACAGAGGTGAATTATATTTTGAGTGGTATACTTTCATTGTCAACATAACAACCAAGAGATGGCGATATCTTCCATGCTACACACAAACACATAATGGTAAAGTTTATTCTCCACCTTCCACCACAAGCATCAATCCATGGCTTGCTCGAAACAACGAGTGCCTCCAACTAACAAGAGTCCTAGGGGGAGTTTTGTTTGCAATTATTTTGATTTAGTTTGCATAAAGCATGGGACTGGGCATCCCAGTGACCATCCATTTAACTCGTGAGTGAGGAGCGGAGTCCACTCCTCTTGAGAATAACCTGCCTAACATGGAAGATACGGACATCCCTAGTTGATACATGAGCTATTAGACCATACAAAACATGATATTTATTTGAAGGTTTAGAGTTTGGCACATACAAATTTACTTGGAACGACAGGTAGATACCGTATATAGGTAGGTATAGTGGACTCATGTGGAATAACTTTGGGGTTTAAGGGATTGGATGCACAAGCAGTATTCCCGCTTAGTACAAGTGAAGGCTAGCAAAAGACTGGGAAGCGACCAGCTAGAGAGCGACAATAGTCATGAACATGCATTAAAATTAATCAACACCGAATGCAAGCATGAGTAGGATATAATCCACCATGAACATAAATATCGTGAAGGCTATGTTGATTTTGTTTCAATTACACGCGTGAACATGCGCCAAGTCAATTCACTTAAGTCATTTAGAGGAGGATACCACCCTATCATACCACATCATAACCATTTTAATAGCATGTTGGCACGCAAGGTAAACCATTATAACTCATAGCTAATCAAGCATGGCACAAGAAACTATGATCTGTAATTGTCATTGCAAACATGTTTATTCATAATAGGCTGAATCAGGAACGATGAACTAATCATATTTACAAAAACAAAAGAGGTCGAGTTCATACCAGCTTTTCTCATCTCAGTCAGTCCATCATATATCATCATAATTGCATTTCACTTGCACAATCGAACGATGTGAATAATAATAATAGTGCACGTGCATTGGACTAAGCTGGAATCTGCAGGCATTCAATAAATAGGAGAAGACAAAGCAATATGGGCTCTTTTGTCAGATAAACAATAATGCATATAAGAACCACTTCAACAATTTAATTATGGTCTTCTCCTATCGACCCCCAAAGAAAAGAAAAGAAATAAAACTATTTACACGGGAAAGCTCCCAACAAGCAAAAAGAAGAACAAGAAATCTTTTTGGGTTTTCTTTTTAATTACTACTACAAGCATGGAAATTAAACTGATTAAAAGCTACAACTATTTTTTTGGTTTTTCTTAAGGTTTATTAAACACACAAGAAGAAAGCATAAAAAGGGAAATAAACTAGCATGTATGATATAATGAAAAAGTATGAGCACCGTCATCTAGCAATGAGTGTGTGAACATAAATGTAATGTTGGTGGGAAATACGTACTCCCCCAAGCTTAGGCTTTTGGCCTAAGTTGGTCTATGGCCACAGCTGGCCTGGCGGATATCCATAATAATAGTTGGGGCTGTACTGCGATGCAGCGGCTATCGCCTGTTGAGCTGCAGCGTGGCGACGAGTGGCCTCCTCTCTCCTCTCGTACTCATCTGCCTCCTCTCTGGTAATAGTATATCTTCCTCTTGCCTGATAATCAAAGAAGGCAGGAGCAGGGAGAGTAATACGGACAGCACGACGTCTGTCAAAGATTACTCGATACTGGAGAGGTGATTTGTTCCTCTCGAGAAACTAGTGGTGAACCATAGCATTAAAATCTAGATAAGAAGGAGGTAATTCAACATCATCTTCGCGTATGGCTATACCAAGAAAATTAGCTATGCGGGTTGCATAAATTCCACCAAAGAAATCTCCATTAAGTCTATTAAGATGCAACCTACATGCAACAATGGCTCCCAAATTATAAGATTTGTCTCCTAACACAACACTTCTAAGAATACTGAGGTCAGGGACACACATGTGACATGCTTCATCTTTACCATTTATGCATCTACCTATGAAGAGAGCAAAATAATGTATAGTTGGAAAGTGAATTCTCCCTATGGTAGCTTGTGTAATATCTCTAGATTCTGTTGGGGAACGTAGCAGAAATTCAAAATTTTCCTACGTGTCACCAAGATCTATCTATGGAGAAACCAGCAACGAGGGGAAGGAGAGTGCATATACATACCCTTGTAGATCGCTACGCGGAAGCGTTCAAGTGAACGAGGTTGATGGAGTCGTACTCGTCGTGATTCAAATCACCGATGATCCTAGTGCCGAACGGACGGCACCTCCATGTTCAACACACGTACAGCCCGGTGACGTCTCCTACGCCTTGATCCAGCAAGGGGAGAAGGAGAGGTTGGGGAAGACTCCATCCAGCAGCAGCACGACGGCGTGGTGGTGGTGGAGGAGCGTGGTACTCCAGCAGGGCTTCGCCAAGCACCGCAAGAGACGAGGAGGGAGAGGGGTAGGGCTGTGCCAAGAAGGAGAGGAACTCGTGTATGTTGGGCAGCCCAAACCTCAAGTATATATAGGGGAAGGGGAGGGGCTGCGCCCCCACCTAGGGTTCCCTCCCTAGGGGTGGCGACAGCCCCCTAGATCCCATCTAGGGGCGGCCAAGGGGAGGGGAGAGGGGGAGGCGCACCAGGGTGGGCCTTAGGGCCCATCTGCCCTAGGGTTTGCCCCCTTCCCCTCTTGGAGGCGCCTTGGGCCTTGGTGGGGGGGCGCACCAGCCCACCTGGGGCTGGTCCCCTCCCACACTTGGCCCATGCAGCCCTCCGGGGCTAGTGGCCCCACTTGGTGGACCCCCAGGACCCTCCCGGTGGTCCCGGTACGTTACCGATAAACCCCGAAACTTTTCCGGTGACCAAAACAGGACTTCCCATATATAAATATTTACCTCCGGACCATTCCGGAACTCCTCGTGACATCCGGGATCTCATCCGGGACTCCGAACAACATTCAGTAACCACGTATATCTATTCCCTATAACCCTAGCATCATCGAACCTTAAGTGTGCAGACCCTACGGGTTCGGGAGACATGCAGACATGACCGAGATGACTCTCCGGTCAATAACCAACAACGGTATCTGGATACCCATGTTGGCTCCCACATGTTCCACGATGATCTCATCGGATGAACCACGATGTCAAGGACTTAATCAATCCCGTATACAATTCCCTTTGTCTAGCGGTATGATACTTGCCCGAGATTCGATCGTCGGTATCCCGATACCTTGTTCAATCTCGTTACTGGCAAATCTCTTTTACTCATTCCGTAACACATCATCCCGTGATCAACTCCTTGATCACATTGTGCACATTATGATGATGTCCTACCGAGTGGGCCCAGAGATACCTCTCCGTTTACACGGAGTGACAAATCCCAGTCTCGATTCGTGCCAACCCAACAGACACTTTCGGAGATACCTGTAGTGTACCTTTATAGCCACCCAGTTACGTTGTGACGTTTGGCACACCCAAAGCACTCCTACGGTATCCGGGAGTTGCACAATCTCATGGTCTAAGGAAACGATACTTGACATTAGAAAAGCTTTAGCATACGAACTACATGATCTTGTGCTAGGCTTAGGATTGGGTCTTATCTATCACATCATTCTCCTAATGATGTGATCCCATTATCAATGACATCCAATGTCCATGGTCAGGAAACCGTAACCATCTATTGATCAACGAGCTAGTCAACTAGAGGCTTACTAGGGACATGGTGTTGTCTATGTATCCACACATGTATCTGAGTTTCCTATCAATACAATTCTAGCATGGATAATAAACGATTATCATGAACAAGGAAATATAATAATAATCAATTTATTATTGCCTCTAGGGCATATTTCCAACAGTCTCCCACTTGCACTAGAGTCAATAATCCAGTTCACATCGCTATGTGACTAACACTCAAGGTCACATCCCCATGTGACTAACACCCAAAGAGTTTACTAGAGTCAATAATCTAGTTCACATTACCATGTGATTAACACTCGGTGAGTTCTGGGTTTGATCATGTTATGCTTGTGAGAGATGTTATAGTCAACGGGTCTGAACCTTTCAGATCCGTGTGTGCTTTACAAATCTCTATGTCATCTCCTAGATGCAGCTACCACGTTCTATTTGGAGCTATTCCAAATAACTGTTCTACTATACGAATCCAGTTTACTACTCAGAATAATCTGGATTAGTGTCAAAGTTTGCATCAGCGTAACCCTTTATGACGATCTCTTTTACCACCTCCATGATCGAGAAAATTCCTTAGTCCACTAGTTACTAAGGATAACTTTGACCGCTGTCCTGTGATCCATTCTTGGATCACTCTTGTACCCCTTGACTGACTCATGGCAAGGAACACTTCAGGTGCGGTACACAGCATAGCATACTATAGAGCCTACGTCTAAATCATAGGGGACGACCTTCGTCCTTCCTCTTTCTTCTGCCGTGGTCGAGCTTTAAGTCTTAACTTCATACCTTACAACTCAGGTAAGAACTCCTTCTTTGACTGATCCATCTTGAACACCTTCAAGATCATGTCAAGGTATGTGCTCATTTGAAAGTACCATTAAGCGTTTTGATCTATCCTTATAGATCTTGATGCTCAATGTTCAAGCAGCCTAATCCAGGTTTTCCATTGAAAAACACTTTTCAAATAACTCTGCATGCTTTCCAGAAATTCTACATCATTTCCGATCAACAATATGTTAACAACATATACTCATCGGAAATTCTATAGTGCTCCCACTCACTTCTTTGGAAATATAAGTTTCTCATAAACTTTGTATACACCCAAAATCTTTGATCATCTCATCAAAGCATACATTCCAACTCCGAGATGCTTACTCCAGTCCTTAGAAGGATTGCTGGAGCCTTGCATACTTATTAGCATCTTTCAGGATTGACAAAACCTTCCGGTTGTATCACATACAACCTTTCCTCAAGAAAATCATCGAGGAAACAATGTTTTTTGCATCCTGTCTGCAAGATTTCATAAATAATGCAGTAATTGCTAATATAATTCCAACAGACTCTTAGCATCGCTACGAGTGAGAAAGTCTCATCGTAGTCAACTCCTTGAACTTGTCGGAAAACATCTTAACGACAAGTCGAGCTTTCCTAATGGTGATACGTGCCATCATTTGTCCGTCTTCCTTTTAAAAATCCATCTGTACTCAACAGCCTTACGACCATCGAGCTGTTCGCCAAAGTCTACACTTTGTTTTCATATATGGATCCTCTCTCGGATTTATGGCCTCGAGCCATTTATCGGAATCCAGGGCCCACCATCGCTTTCCAATAGCTCGTAGGTTCATTGTTGTCTAGCAACATGACTTCCAAGACAGGATTACGTACCACTCTGAAGTAGTACGCATCCTTGTCATCCTACGAGGTTTGTGGTAGTGACTTGATCTGAAGTTTCATGATCACTATCATAAGCTTCCACTTCAATTGGTGTAGGTGCCACAGGAACAACTTCCTGTGCCCTGCCACACACTAGTTGAAGAGACGGTTCAATAACCTCATCAAGTCTCCACCATCCTCCCACTCAATTCTTTCGAGAGAAACTTTTCCTCGAGAAAGGACCCGATTCTAGAAACAATCCCTTATTGCTTTCGGATCTGAGACAGGAGGTATACCCAACTGTTTTGGGTGTCCTATGAAGATGCATTTATCCGCTTTGGGTTCGAGCTTATCAGCCTGAAACTTTTTCACATAAGCGTCGCAGCCCCAAACTTTTAAGAAATGACAGCTTAGGTTTCTCTAAACCATAGTTCATACGGTGTCATCTCATCGGAATTACATGGTGCCCTATTTAAAGTGAATGTGGTTGTCTCTAATGCCTAACCCATAAACTATCTTGGTAATTCGATAAGAGACATCATGGTATGCATCATATCCAATAGGGTGCAGTTATGATGTTCGGACACACCATCACACTACGGTGTTCAGGCTATATTAGTTGTGAAACAATTTCCACAATGTCTTAATTCTGTGCCAAATTCGCAATTCAGATATTCATCTCTATGATCATATCATAGATCTTTTATCCTCTTGTCACGACGATCTTTCAACTTCCCTGAAATTACTTGAACCTTTCAATAATTCAGACTCGTGATTCATCAAGTAAATATACTCAACATCTACTCAAATCATCTGTGAAGTAAGAACATAACGATATCCACTACATGCCTCAGCACTCATTGGACTGCACACATCAAAATGTATTACTTCCAACAAGTTGCTTTCTAGTTCCATTTTACTGAAAACGAGGCTTTCAGTCATCTTGCCCATGTGGTATGATTTGCATGTCTCAAGTGATTCAAAATCAAGTGAGTCCAAACGGTCCATTTGCATGGAGTTTCTTCATGCATATACACCAATAGACATGGTTCGCATGTCTCAAACTTTAAAAATGAGTGAGTCCAAAGATCCATCAACATGGAGCTTCTTCATGCGTTTTATACCGATATGACTTACGTGGCAGTGCCACAAGTAGGTGGTACTATCATTACTATCTTATATCTTTTGGCATGAACATGTGTATCACTACGATCGAGATTCAATAACCATTCATTTTAGGTGTAAGACCATTGAAGGTATTATTCAAATAAACAGAGTAACCATTATTCTCCTTAAATGAATAACCGTATTGCGATAGACGTAATCCAATCATGTCTATGCTCAACGCAAACACCAAATAACAATTATTTAGGTTTTAATACCAATCTCGATGGTAGAGGGAGCGTACGATATTTGATCAACCTTGGAAATACTTCCAACACATATCGTCATCTCACCTTTTAGCTAGTCTCCGTTTATTCCGTAGCTTTTATTTCGAGTTACTAACACTTAGCAACCGAACCGGTATCTAATACCCTGGTGCTACTAGGAGTACTAGTAAAGTACACATTCACAATGTATATCCAATATACTTCTATCGACCTTGCCAGCCTTCTCATCTACCAAGTATCTAGGGTAATTCTGCTCCAGTGGCTGTTCCCCTTATTACAGAAGCACTTAGTCTCGGGTTTGGGTTCAACCTTGGGTTTCTTCACTAGAGCAGCAGCTGATTTGCCGTTTCATGAAGTATCCCTTCTTGCCCTTGCCCTTCTTGAAACTAGTGGTTTCACCAACCATCAACAATTGATGCTCCTTCTTGATTCTACTTTTGTGGTGTCAAACATCGCGAATATCTCAAGGATCATCATATATGTCCCTGATATATTATAGTTCATCACGAAGCTCTAGCAGCTTGGTGGTAATGACTTCGGAGAAACATCACTATTTCATCTGGAAGATCAACTCCCACTCGATTCAAGCGATTGTTGTACTCAGACAATCTGAGCACAAGCTCAACAATTGAGCTTTTCTCCCTTAGTTTGCAGGCTAAGAAAATCGTCGGAGGTCTTATACCTCTTGACGTGGGCACGAGCCTGAAATCCCAATTTCAGCCCTCGAAACATCTCATATGTTTCGCGACGTTTTAAAACGTCTTCGGTGCCTCAATTCTAAAACCATTTTTTTAACCTGAAACTAATACGTAGTCATCAAAATGTGTATGTCAGATGTCTCGCAACATCACAGACGACGTTCGAGGTTTCAGCACTGAGCGGTGGCATTAAGGACAAAGCCTTTTACTGTCTGCATATTGCTACTATCAACTTTCAACTAATTTTTCTTCTAGGAACATATCTAAAACAGTAGAACTGAAGCGCGAGCTACGACATAATTTTGCGAGACCTTTTTTGCCTATGTTCAGGATAATTAGTTCATCTAATGAACTCCCACTCAGATAGACATCCCTCTAGTCATCTAAGTGATTTACATGATCCGAAGTCAAACTAGGGCCTGGTCGATCATCACGTGAGACGGACTAAGTCATCATCGGTGAACATCTTTCATGTGATCGTATCTACCATACGACTCATGCTCGACCTTTCGGTCCTCTTGTGTTCCGAGGCCATGTTGTACATGCTAGGCCTCGTCAAGTCAACCTAATGTTTTGCATGTGTTTCCGAGGCCATGTCTGTACATGCTAGGCTCGTCAACACCCGTTGTATTCGAACGTAAGAATCTATCACACCCGATCATCACGTGGTGCTTCGAAACGACGAACTTTCGCAACGGTGCACAGTTAGGGGAGAACACATTCTTGAAATTGTAATGAGGGATCATCTTATTTACTACCGTCGTTCTAAGCAAATAAGATGTATAAACATGATAAACATCACATGCAATCAAATAGTGACATGATATGGCCAATATCATATTGCTCCTTTTGATCTCCATCTTCGGGGCTCCATGATCATCATCATCACCGGCATGACACCATGATCTCCATCATCATGATCTCCATCATCGTGTTCTTCATGAAGTTGTCTCGCCAACTATTATTTTACTACTACAGCTAACGGTTAGCAATAAAGTAAAGTAATTACATGACGTTTATGTTGACACGCAGGTCATAAATAAATTAAGACAACTCCTATGGCTCCTGCCGGTTGTCATACTCATCGACATGCAAGTCGTGATTCCTACTACAAGAACATGATCAATCTCATACATCACATATATCATTCATCACATCCTTTGGCCATATCACATCACATAGCATACCCTGCAAAAACAAGTTAGACGTCCTCTAATTGTTGTTTGCATGTTTTACGTGGCTGCTATGGGTTTCTAGCAAGAACGTTTCTTACCTACGCAAAAACCACAACGTGATATGCCAATTGCTATTTACCCTTCATAAGGACCCTTTTCATCGAATCCGATCCGACTAAAGTGGGAGAGACAGACACCCGTCAGCCACCTTATGCAACTAGTGCATGTTAGTCGGTGGAACCGGTCTCATGTAAGCGTATGTGTAAGGTTGGTCCGGGCTGCTTCATCCCACAATGCCGCCGAATCAAGATTGGACTAGTAACGGTAAGCATATTGAACAAAATCAACGCCCACAACTACTTTGTGTTCTACTCGTGCATAGAAACTACGCATAGACCTAGCTCATGATGCCACTATTGGGGAACGTAGCAGAAATTCAAAATTTTCCTACGTGTCACCAAGATCTATCTATGGAGAAACCAGCAACGAGGGGAAGGAGAGTGCATCTACATACCCTTGTAGATCGCTACGCGGAAGCGTTCAAGTGAACGGGGTTGATGGAGACGTAGTCGTCGTGATTCAAATCACCGATGATCCTAGTGCCGAACGGACGGCACCTCCGTGTTCAACACACGTACAGCCCGGTGACGTCTCCTACGCCTTGATCCAGCAAGGGGAGAAGGAGAGGTTGGGGAAGACTCCATCCAGCAGCAGCACGACGGCGTGGTGGTGGTGGAGGAGCGTGGTACTCCAGCAGGGCTTCGCCAAGCACCGCAAGAGACGAGGAGGGACAGGGGTAGGGCTGCGCCAAGAAGGAGAGGAACTCGTGTATGTTGGGCAGCCCAAACCTCAAGTATATATAGGGGAAGGGGAGGGGCTGCGCCCCCACCTAGGGTTCCCTCCCTAGGGGTGGCGGCAGCCCCCTAGATCCCATCTAGGGGCGGCCAAGGGGAGGGTAGAGGGGGAGGCGCACCAGGGTGGGCCTTAGGGCCCATCTGCCCTAGGGTTTGCCCCCTTCCCCTCTTGGAGGCGCCTTGGGCCTTGGTCGGGGGGCGCACCAGCCCACCTGGGGCTGGTGCCCTCCCACACTTGGCCCATGCAGCCCTCCGAGGCTAGTGGCCCCACTTGGTGGACCCCCAGGACCCTCCCGGTGGTCCCGGTACGTTACCGATAAACCCCAAAACTTTTCCGGTGACCAAAAGAGGACTTCCCATATATAAATCTTTACCTCCGGACCATTCCGGAACTCCTCGTGACGTCCGGGATCTCATCCGGGACTCCGAACAACATTCGGTAACCACGTCTATCTATTCCCTATAACCCTAGCGTCATCGAACCTTAAGTGTGTAGACCCTACGGGTTCGGGAGACATGCAGACATGACCGAGATGACTCTCCGGTCAATAACCAACAGCGGGATCTGGATACCCATGTTGGCTCCCACATGTTCCACGATGATCTCATCGGATGAACTACGATGTCAAGGACTTAATCAATCCCGTATACAATTCCCTTTGTCCAGCGGTACGATACTTGCCTGAGATTTGATTGTCGGTATCCCGATACCTTGTTCAATCTCGTTACTGGCAAGTCTCTTTTACTCGTTCCATAGCACATCATCCCGTGATCAACTCCTTGATCACATTGTGCACATTATGATGATGTCCTACCGAGTGGGCCCAGAGATACCTCTCCGTTTACACGAAGTGACAAATCCCAGTCTCGATTCGTGCCAACCCAACAGACACTTTTGGAGATATCTGTAGTGTACCTTTATAGCCACCCAGTTACGTTGTGAGGTTTGGCACACCCAAAGCACTCCTACGGTATCCGGGAGTTGCACAATCTCATGGTCTAAGGAAATGATACTTGACATTAGAAAAGCTTTAGCATACGAACTACATGATCTTGTGCTAGGCTTAGGATTGGGTCTTGTCCATCACATCATTCTCCTAATGATGTGATCCCGTTATCAATGACATCCAATGTCCATGGTCAGGAAACCGTAACCATCTATTGATCAACGAGCTAGTCAACTAGAGGCTTACTAGGGACATGGTGTTGTCTATGTATCCACACATGTATCTGAGTTTCCTATAAATACAATTCTAGCATGGATAATAAACGATTATCATGAACAAGGAAATATAATAATAATCAATTTATTATTGCACCTAGGGTGACACAGAACTAGCTCTAGTTCATTGATATAATGTAGGCATGTATTCCGAATATAGTCATACGTGCTTATGGAAAAGAACTTGCATGACATCTTTTGTCCTACCCTCCCGTGGCAGCGGGGTCCTTACGGAAACTAAGGGATATTAAGGCCTCCTTTTAATAGAGAACCGGAACAAAGCATTAACACATAGTGAATACATGAACTCCTCAAACTACGGTCATCACTGGTAAGTATCCCGATTATTGTCACTTCGGGGTTAACGGTTCATAACACATAATACGTGACTATAGACTTGCAAGATAGGATCAAGAACACTCATATATTGATGAAAACATAATAGGTTCAGATGTGAAATCATGGCACTCGGGCCCTAGTGACAAGCATTAAGCATAGCAAAGTCATAACAACATCAATCTCAGAACATAGTGGACACTAGGGATCAAACCCTAACAAAACTAACTCGATTACATGATAGATCCCATCCAACCCATCACCGTCTAGCAAGCCTACGATTGAATTACTCACGCATGGTGGTGAGCATCATGAAATTGGTGATGGAGGATGGTTGATGATGACGATGGCCACGGATTCCCCTCTCCGGAGCCCCGAACGGACTCCAGCTCAGCCCTCCCGAGAGGTTTTAGGGCTTGGCGGCGGCTCCGTATCGTAAAACGCGATGATTTCTTCTCTCTGATTTTTTTCTCCCCGAAACACAATATATAGAGTTGGAGTTGGAGTCGGAGGAGCTCCAGGGGGCCCACAAGGTAGGGGGGCGCGCCCTAGGGGGGCAGGCGCGCCCCCACCCTCGTGGAGAGGTGTTGGGCCCCCTGGCCTACATCTTTTGCAGGTATTTTTCATATTTTCTCAAAAGTCGCTCCGTGAAGTTTCAGATCATTCCGAGAACGTTTGCTCCTGCACATAAATAACACCATGGTAATTCTTCTGAAAACAACGTCAGTCCGGGTTAGTTCCATTCAAATCATGCAAGTTAGAGTCCAAAACAAGGGCAAAAGTGTTTGGAAAAGTAGATATGTTGGAGACGTATCACCCATCAATATAATCCCTTAATAAGGGCAAACTTCTCCGATATAGTGTAGTCGGGAGAACTCAAAAACATAATAGGACTATCATGCGTGAGTGCAATAGCAATAATTTCATGTTTAACATAAGGAACTATAGGCTTATTGGGCCTTACTGGAATAGAGGATAGGAAGGCCAAGGACGAGGGCGCCCCCCCTAGCCCAATCCGAATTGGGTGGGGGGCCGGCCCCCCTTCCTTCTTTCTCTCTCCCCCTTCCTTCTCTCCTACTCCTACTAGGGAAAGGGGGGAATCCTACTCCCGATGGGAGTAGGACTCCCCCTAGGGCACGCCATAGAGAGGGCCGGCCCTCCCCTCCTCCAATCCTTTATATACGGGGGAGGGGGCACCCCATAGACACACAAGTTGATCTCTTAGCCATGTGCGGTGCCCCCCTCCACAGATTTCCACCTCGGTCATATAGTTGTAGTGCTTAGGCGAAGCCCTGCGGCGGCAACTTCATCATCACTGTCATCACGCCATCGTGCTGACGAAGCTCTCCCCCAACACTCAGCTGGATCTAGAGTTCGTGGGACGTCACCGAGCTCAACGTGTGCAGATCACGAAGGTGTCGTACCTTCGGTGCTAGGATCGGTCGAGTCGTAAAGACGTACGACTACATCAACCGCGCTGCCATAACGCTTCCGCTTACGGTCTACGAGGGTACATGGACAATACTCTCCCCTCTCGTTGCTATGCATCACCTAGATGGATCTTGCGTGTGCGTAGGAAAATTTTGAAATTACTGCGTTCCCCAATAGCCTCTTCCTCCAGGCACCCACGCGGTGTCGCCCACTGCGCCGTCCGAAGCAGAGCGAACTACGGCCCTGATTCGTCGCTGCCTCGTCGACCGGGTGCAATGCCTCATCTTGCCACAGCTCACTCGCCTGACCTACCACCACGCTGGATGACCCCGCCTCCTCTGCCACTTTTGGTTTGTCACTATCAGCAAAAAAATCTGAAACTTCTCTTATCTACGCCTCCTTCTTTGGTAAGATCCTAAGAGGTGGCTCAAATGCTAACCTCATTGACATTATTCTATTTGTCCTTACAGCACAAACAAAAGATTCAGAGGCCCAGGTTCGTGATGCATCTATGGATGAGGTTTTGAATTTTTTCAATATGAGACAATATTGGTTTTCTCCTATTGTTCTCTTCTTATTTTGCACCACCCATCATCCTTATCATGGTTTGTTACACAACATGGTGGCTCAACATGCTTGAATGGCGTGGTGATAGCAAGGAATTCAGGTGTCGCCTCTCTCTTTCTCCATTGATAAGACATGGTTACAGATATGTACTGCATACTACAATACTACCTGCTAGGTCACAAGACGTAGATCTGACCTTAATTTGTTTGTTGCTTCAGTCCGAGAAGATTCATTATTTTTCCTTTTGTTTCATGTTTTATTGAGGATTTTTCTAACAAAGTTGAGTGATCTAGGTAAATATAAGAGGTTGAATCGCCCAACACACAATGCCATTATCTTCACAACTCGATATTCTAACCCATGTACCCCCTGCAATGGACGAGTATATTGATTAGAATGAATTTTTGGTATACTAACAAAAGGCTTGGTTAATATTATTACCGTCGATTCCCAACTGATAATATTTAAACATTTTGTTATCTGTAATGAACTTCTCTTGGATGACCTGATAAGGAGGTGAATAGTTCAAGAAACTATAGTAGTTGTTGATAATTCTGTGTCTCTTGGAAAAAGATTCAGTTCAAAATACACTATAAATAACATTTAAACTAATGTTGTATCCTTGAAGAGTTGATTTATCTACTTTGGCTTGTTTGCCTACTTTAGTGACCGATTCGTTGCTCGGTGGAGACTAGCACTGCGGTTGTGCATAGCACGCATAGCGTTCTCATCCATGGGACCTGTCGGCCAGTGGGGAATGACTGAAATAAATTGCGCTGGTTCATGTGGCTGACCAGTGAAGAAAAAGCACATGTTTTTGTTGGTTGAGGTTGCTAAAGGAAATATGCCCTAGAGGCAATAATAAAGTTGTTATTTATATTTCCTTATATCATGATAAATGTTTATTATTCATGCTAGAATTGTATTAACCGGAAACTTAGTACATGTGTGAATATATAGACAAACAGAATGTCACTAGTATGCCTCTACTTGACTAGCTCGTTGAATCAATGATGGTTATGTTTCCTAACCATAGACATGAGTTGTCATTTGATTCGCAAGATCACATCATTAGAGAATGATGTGATTGACTTGACCCATCCGTTAGCTTAGCACGATGATCGTTTAGTTTGTTCCTATTGCTTTCTCCATAACTTATACATGTTCCTATAACTATGAGATCATGCAACTCCCGAATACTGGAGGAACACTTAGTGTGCTATCAAATGTCACAACGTAACCGGGTGACTATAAAGATGCTTTACAGGTGTCTCCGATGGTGTTTGTTATGTTGGCATAGATCGAGATTAGGATTTGTCACTCTGTGTATCGGAGAGGTATCTCTGGGCCCTCTCGGTAATGCACATCACTATGAGCCTTGAAAGTAATGTGACTAATGAGTTAGTAGCGGGATGATGAATTATGGAACGAGTAAAGAGACTTGCCAGTAACGAGATTGAAGTAGGTATTGAGATACCGATGATCGAATCTCAGGCAAGTAACATACCGATGACAAAGGGAACAAACGTATATCGTTATGCGGTTTGACCGATAAAGATCTTCGCAGAATATGTAGGAACCAATATGAGCATCCAGGTTCCGCTATTGGTTATTGACCGGAGATGAGTCTCGGTCATGTCTACATAGTTCTCAAACTCGTAAGGTCGGCCCGCTTAACGTTCGGTGACGATCGGTATTATGAGTTTATGTGTTTTGATGTACCGAAGGTAGTTCGAAGTCCTGGATATGATCACGGACATGACGAGGAGTCTCGAAATGGTTGAGACATAAAGATTGATATATTGGACGGCTATATTTGGACACTGGAAGTGTTCCTGGTGATTTTAGAGAAAACCGGAGTGCCGGAGGGTTACCGGACCCCCCCTGTTGGTGTCAAAACCGGCGGATCTTGGGTAGGGGGTCCCGAACTATGCATCTAGGATGGATGGTAACAGGAGGCAGGGGACATGAAGTTTACCCAGGTTTGAGCCCAATTGATGGAGGTAATACCCTACGTCCTGCTTGATTGATATTGACGAGTATGAAGATTACAAGAGTTGATCTACCACGAGATCGTTGTAGCTAAACCCTAGAAGTCTAGCCTGTATGATTGTGATTGCCTCTACGGACTAAACCCTCCGGTTTATATAGACACCGGAGGGGACTAGGGTTGTACAAAGTCAGTTATAGAGAAAGGAATCTTCATATCCGAACGCCGGGCTTGCCATCCACACCAAGGAGAGTCCCATCCAGACACAGAGAGAGAGAGAGTCTTATGTCTTGTATCTTCATAGCCCATTAGTCCGGCCCATGTCCAACAGGTCGGACGCCCGAGGACCACTTAATCCAGGACTCCCTCAGTAGCCCCTGAACCAGGCTTCAATGACGAGGTGTCCGGCGGGCAGATTGTCTTCGACAGTGCAAGGCGGGTTCCTCCTCCGAATACTCTAAAATAGCTCACGAACACAAAGAACGTGTCCGGCTCTGTAAAACAAACACCACATATCCGCAGAGAGTATAATATTTTATGAGTCTAATCCACCGACAACTTTTGTAGCGTGACATCACGTCATAGCTCGGTCATTATTTTGAACCGTTTTTAGCCTGCTGCTCCATGTTTCAAGATGCGGTTTTATTGGCACGTCTTGTCAAAGCAGAGATCGTGTCCCCTTATTACGGGATTCTCATCAATACGGGCGTGGGTAACCCAACCACGCTGCTAGCAGGACCCTTGGGGAATAGGCGAGTTTTAAGGCGAGTGGGGAGGCGCTTGATATTCACTGCCTTTATAAAGAGATAAGGATTCACCTCTTTCACCCACGCTTCCTTCTCTCTGCCCATCCATTCTTGAGCTCCAGCGCCCAAGCCTCCATCCTTTCCACCTCAAAAAAGCACTCCAGCCATGTCCGGATCTGGAGCGCAAGGCAAGTGGATGGTCTCCTTTGTCAAGGAGAAGGACATCACCAAGCTCCGGGAGGCCGGATACTTCGCCAAGGAAATCGTCCACCGGCTCCCGACCAAGGGACAGATCGTCCCCACTCCGGAGCCCCATGAGAGGGTCGTGTTCATCCCCCACTTCGTCTGCGGGTTGGGATTTCCTCTCCACCCATTCGTCCGTGGACTCATGTTCTACTACGGGATGGATTTCCATGATCTGGCCCCCAACTCCTTCCTCAATATCTTGGCATTTATTATCGTGTGCGAGGCCTTCCTCCGTATCCCACCCCACTTTGGACTGTGGTTCAAGATCTTCAACGTGAAGCCGAAGGTGGTGGATGGCCAACATGCAGAGTGCGGAGGCGCCATGGTGAGCAAGCTGCCCAATGTCACATGGCCAAAAGGTACCTTAGTGGAGACCATCAAAGGGTGGCAACAATAGTGGTTCTATGTCACAGAGCCTCGTGGCGCCACCTGGGCCGCGGCTCCTAAATTCTAGTCCGGCGCCCCAATGCGGCTCACCTCCTGGCTAGAGAAGGGCCTAGACTGGTCTTCGTCGGACGAGCTGACAGCGCTTCAGACGCGCATCAGGAGCATGGTGGACAAGAACGTCAAGCTTGTCAATGTGATCCAGGTGATGCTCGCTCGCCGGATCCTGCCGTGCCAAAGCCGGACTTGCCACTTGTGGGAGTTCGATTCGGCCAAGCACCAGACCTTGCAACAGTTCTTCAGCACTACGCATGAAGACATCTGGAAGGTGCTCTTCAAGGCCAACGAGACGTGGCTGGCGACGACCGAGGACCGTGGGCACGACCTGGCCCATCCCGCTAGTGCGGTAAGTTTTCCACATTTCAAGGTGTATCCTTTACTTGCTTACTCAAGGAAGATGTCTAAGCTTCCCTATTTGTTTTTTAGGGTTGGACAAAGAAGGCGGAGCGGATTCGGTGTCCAGCTCCGCTGCCCGAAGAACCAGCTATCCCGCTTCTGACGAAGATGCTGGTTCCGGCGCCCTATCAAGCGCCGGAGAAGAAGGCCAAGAAGAAGTCCGAGGGAACCAGAGGCGGTCTCCGCCATAAGGGCACTTCGGATGTGACGTCCAAAGACGCTGAAACCCACTCCCCTCCTGTCATCGATGACGAGGAAGAGGAGGAGAGCGATTCTTCCCCTGAGGGGGAGGGAAGAAGAGGGTGGCCTCCACGCATCTAGAGGCAGAGGCGTCCAAAAAGGGGAAGACCTCCGCCGCGGACAACTCTGCGTGGGACATTGATAGCAGCTCCGAGTGGCACCCTAGGGATAAGCCCCTGGGCGAATCATGAGTACTCAAAGGCACTGGCGCATTCATATAACCAACCTCTTTACTTCATAATTTTAATATGTTAAATCATGCACTTGCAATCCGGCTTGTTCCGACCTCGAGCCTCATCTTCGGGAAATTCGCTGGATCTGAAGGTGATGGACATCGGGTCCCTTCCGGCGGCCTCCTTGCTACCTCTTGAGCACTGCGTTGGTTTCCCTTGAAGAGGAAAGGGTGATCCGGAAAAGTAGCGTAAGTATTTCCCTCAGTTTTTGAGAAACAAGGTATCAATCCAGTAGGAGACTACACGCAAGTCCCTCGTACCTACACAAACAAATAAGAACCTCGAACCAACGAGATAAAGGGGTTGTCAATCCCTTCACGGTCACTTACGAGAGTGAGATCAGATAGAGATAATAATAAGATAAATAATTTTGGTATTTTTATGATATTGATTGAAAGTAAAAATTGCAAAGTAAAATAGATTGGAAACTTATATAATGAAAAATAGACCTGGGGGCCATAGGTTTCACTAGTGGCTTCTCTCAAGGTAGCATAAGTATTACGGTGGGTGAGCAAATTACTGTCGAGCAATTGATAGAAAAGTGCATAATTATGAGAACATCTAGGCATGATCATGTATATATTCATCACGTCTGAGACAAGTAGACTGAAACGATTCTGCATCTACTACTATTTCTCCACACATCAACCGCTATCCAGCATTGAGGGAGTCCTGGATTAGGGGGTGTTCGGATAGCCGAACTATACCTTCAGCCGGACTCCTGGATTATGAAGATACAAGATTGAAGACTCCATCCCGTGTCCGGAAGGGACTTTCCTTAGCGTGGAAGGCAAGCTTGGCGATACGGATATTCAGATCTCCTACCATTGTAACCGACTCTATGTAACCCTAACCCTATCCGATGTCTATATAAACCGGAGGGTTTTAGTCCGTAGGACAACATACACATCAACAATCATACCATAGGCTAGCTTCTAGGGTTTAGCCTCTCTAATATCGTGGTGGATCTACTCTTGTACTACCCATATCATCAATATTAATCAAGCAGGACGTAGGGTTTTACCTCCATCGAGAGGGCCCGAACCTGGGTAAAACTTCGTGTCCCTTGCCTCCTGTTACCATCCGGCCTAGACGCACAGTTTGGGACCCCCTACCCGAGATCCGCCGGTTTTGACACTGACATTGGTGCTTTCATTGAGAGTTCCTCTGTGCCGTCGCCGTCAGCCCCATGGCTCCTACGATCATCAATGGCGATGCAGTCCAGGGTGAGACCTTCCTTCCCGGACAGATCTTCGTCTTTGGCGGTTTCGCATTGCGGGCCAATTCACTTGGCCATCTAGAGCAGATCGAAAGCTACGCCCCTGGCCGTCAGGTCAGATTTGGAAGTTTAAACTACACGGCTGACATCCGCGGGGACTTGATCTTCGACGGATTCGAACCACTGCCGAGCGCGCCGCACTGTCATGACAAGCATGATCTAACTCTGCCGCCGGACAGTGCCCTGGAGGCCGCACCCGCATCGGCTCCGACCCTTAGTTTGGAGCCAACCGCACCGATCAAGGATGGGCGGTTGGACGCCACCTCGGGGGCTGTGATCCCAATGGAGGTTGTGCCGAACACCAGCCCCACACTCCACGAGACTCGTGACTCCAAGGAGCCGGACTCCTCTCCGGACTCCGAACCCTCCGCGCCCCTGCCGATCGAATCCGATTGGTTGCCGATCATGGGGTTCACCGCCGCGGACATCTTTCAGCACTTGCCTTTTGGCGATATCCTGAAGTCACTGAAGTCTCTCTCTTTATCAGGAGAGCCCTGGCCGGACTACGGTCAGCAAGGTTGGGGTACGGATGATGAAGAAATTCAAAGCCCACCCACCACCCACTTTGTAGCCACTGTCGACGACTTAACCGACATGCTCGACTTCGGCTCCGAAGACATCGACGGTATGGACACCGATGAAGGAGATGATGAAGAACCAGCGCCTACTAGGCCCTGGAAAGCCACCTCGTCATATGACATATACATGGTGGACACCCCAAAAGAGGGAGAGGGCGATGGAACAGCGGAGGATGACCCCTCCAAGAAACAGCGGCGCCGCTCAAAATCCCGCCAACACAAAAACGGTTATTCCAGCACGGGAGATAACAATACTCCGGAGAGTGCCGAAGAAAACCCCCTCCGGCAAGGTTTAGCACAGGAGGATGGAGAAACCAGCCCTCATGAGAGAGCGGCAGACAGAGAGGTCGAGGACGATAATTATATGCCTCCCTCCGAAGACGAGGCAAGCCTCGACGAGGACGAATTCGTCGTGCTAGAGGATCCCGTTGAGCAAAAGCGTTTCCAATGCAGGCTTATGGCCACGGCAAGAAGCCTCAAGAAAAAAAAGCAACAACTCAGAGCTAATCAAGATTTGCTGGTTGACAGATGGACTGAAGTCCTTGCGGCCGAAGAGCATAAACTCGAATGCCCCTCCAAGAGTTACCCAAAGCGCAAGTTGCTACCCCGATTAGAGGAGGAAGCACTTGATGTGGCCGAACGGCCACCTCGTGGCCGCGACAGAGAGGCCTCCCGGCCCTCCACTCAAGCCACACCCCGTACCAAGGCACGGGAATATGCGCCAGACTTACGAGACATGTTGGAGGACAAGGCAAGGCAAACACGATCGATCTACGGATCGCGTGGGCACCCCACGGCTCGAGACAGTAACCATCACGCCGGCCACAAATTCGGCAGGGCCGAACACAGTAGACAAAGCTCATTGGAGCTACATCATGATATTGCCCAGTACAGAGGCGCCGCACACCCACTGTGCTTTACTGACGAAATAATGGATCATCAAATCCCCGAGGGTTTCAAACCCGTAAACATCGAACCATATGATGGCACAACAGACCCTGCGGTAGGGATCGAGGATTATCTCCTTCATATCCACATGGCCCGCGGCGACGATTTTCACGCCATCAAATAACTCCCACTCAAGCTTAAAGGACCAGATCGGCATTGGCTCAACAGCTTGCCAACAGGATCAATCAGTTGTTGGGAGGACCTGGAAGCCGCATTCCTGGACAATTTCCAGGGCACTTATGTGCGACCCCCAGACGCCGATGACCTAAGTCACGTAATCCAGCAGCCAGAGGAATCGGCCAGACAATTCTGGACACGGTTCCTAACAAAGAAAAATCAAATAGTCGACTGTCCAGACGCTGAGGCCCTAGCAGCCTTCAAGCACCCTGACGAGTGGCTGGCCCAGCACCTCGGACAGGAAAAGCCGAAATCTATGGCAGCACTCACGACACTCATGACCCGCTTTTGCACGGGAGAAGACAGCTGGCTCGCTCGTAGCAACAATATGACCAAGAACCCTGGTAGTTCGGACACCAGGGACATTAGTGGCAGGTCGCGTCGCAACAAGCAGAAGCGCCACATTAACGGCAACAATGCTGAGGATACGGCAGTTAATGCCGGATTCAGAGGCTCTAAATCCGGTCAGCGGAAGAAGCCATTCAAAAGGAATCCTAGGGGCCCGTCCAGCTTGGACCGAATACTCGACCGCTTGTACCAAATACATGGCACCCCCGAAAAGCCGGCCAATCACACCAATAGGGATTGTTGGGTGTTCAAGCAGGCAGGCAAGTTAAGCGCCGACAATGAAGACAAGGGGCTGCATAGCGATGACGACGAGGAGCCTCGGCCACCGAACAACAATGGACAGAAGGGTTTTCCCCCACAAGTGCGGACGGTGAACATGATATACGCCACCCACGTCCCCAAAAGGGAGCGGAAGCGCGCGTTAAGGGACGTATACGCGGTAGAGCCAGTCGCCCCAAAGTTCAACCCATGGTCCTCCTGCCTGATCACCTTTGATCGAAGAGACCATCCCACTAGCATCCGTCATGGCGGATTTGCCGCATTGGTTCTAGACCCAATTATTGACGGATTTCATCTCACTAGAGTCCTCATGGACGGGGCAGCAGCCTGAACCTGCTTTACCAGGATACAGTGCGAAAAATGGGCATCGATCCCTCGAGGATTAAGCCCACCAAAACGACCTTTAAAGGCGTAATACCAGGTGTAGAGGCCAACTCTACAGGCTCAGTCACACTTGAAGTGGTCTTCGGATCCCCGGATAATTTCTGAAGCGAGGAATTGATCTTCGACATAGTCCCATTCCGCAGTGGCTATCATGCATTGCTCGGACAAACCACATTCGCCAAATTCAATGCGGTACCGCACTACGCATACCTTAAGCTCAAGATGCCAGGCCCTCGTGGAGTAATTATGGTCAATGGAAACACCGAACGCTCCCTCCGAACGGAGGAGCACATGGCGGCCCTTGCAGCGGAAGTACAAAGCAGCCTCTCCAGGCAGTTCTCCAGTCCGGCCACTAAACGACCAGACACCGTCAAGCGCGCCCGGAGTAACCTACAACAAGACCGCCTGGCATGATCTGAGCAGGCGTAGCAATGCGGTCCCAACCCTAACCCTCGCAAAAAGGCGACGCCAGTACTTCGCGTACATAACTACGCTCTAGAGATACCATGGGCACAGGGGGAGGGGCACCATCACGGCACGCCCAATACACGGCTTAAACCGTACCAGGGGCTGCCGATTTTTTAATTTTCTCTTACTTTCAGGACTTCATCCTTCGGAAGGCCTGTTCGGCAGTTCAATTGCCGCACAAACGATGCAAGAACCAGGGAAGCAGACAAGCCACGCCGCACTACGGAACTCCCAGGTGGTCTCTATCACGAGCAGTATACCCGTTCCGCATACTATTCTGCAGCTTGCCCCTGGAACGGACATGATTAATAGTCCAACCTTTTGCTTATCGCATTATTTGTATCATTCTGCTTTGATCGCAGCTCTTTTTAATAAACAATGCATAGCTTTTGTCTATCTTTTGCATTATCTTTTTATAAATAAATGTTCCTTAACGACATGTTGCACCCGTACACGTTGGTACGGCCAAAATACGCCAGGGGCTTTAGTACCCCTCAATATGGTGTGAGAAGTCCGAACACTTTAACAAGTGCGGCACCCCGAACTTATAGCATTATATGCATCGGCTCCGGATCATGTATTGGGTCAATAGTTGGGTTTGCCCAGCTCCTATGTTTTGGTGCCTTACGTTCCGCTATATTGGCTAAGGTAGCACTAGGAGAACTACTGCGATTGTGCCCCGGTTGAGCTGGGTCGAGCACCTCAGTGGAGAGCTAAAACTGACTGTCATGATGAAGCAAGAGCTGGTCGCTGTTCGAGAGGTTTTTTCGAGTCCCTAAAGACTTATGCCACTTAGGGCGAGGAGCCGGCTCTGTCCGGCCAAGGCGTGGATAGCGCCCCGAACACGGTCTTCCGAATACTAGGGGCTTTGCCGAAATTTAAAATTATAGAATTCTATGGCTAAGTGAGAGTGTTCACGGATTATAGTCCGATTGCCTCGTTTGTTGGGCTGAGCACCTCCCTCGAAGGACCCAAATATGGGAAAAAGAGCGCCCAGGTTTATCCCCGAACACCCCAGCACTAGCGGCAAGGGAGCAGAAGCCGACGACTCGCCATCTCTCAGTATTGATAAACAGCCGCACATAAGGTAATATTTTAAATTCAAGCAGCATTGCTCAGCGCATATGAACAAGTTTTCAGTGCACAGGACAAAACGAGCGAGTTTTACTCGAAAATTACATCCATAGTACATTCATCCGCCACAAGGCGGGCACCCTTCAGAACATCCTTATAATAATTCTCGGGCTTGCGATGCTCTTTCCCCGGCGGTGGCCCATCCTTCACAAGCTTCTCAGCATCCAGCTTGCCCCAGTGCACCTTAGCACGGGCAAGGGCCCTATGGGCACCTTCAATGCAGACGGAACGCTTGATGGCTTCGAGCCTTGGACAGGCCTCCACCAGCCGCCGCACCAGCCCGAAATAGCTCCCAGGGTGAGCCTCTCCGGGCCACAGCCGAACTACGAGGGCCTTCATGGCCTGTTCGGCCGCCTTGTGGAGCTCGACCAGTTCCTCAGCTGGTCGCTCAGGGGCACGGGGTGTCCGGCCTCAGCGTACTAAGACCAGAACACCTTCTCCATCGAGCTGCCCTCCTCGGCTCGATAGAATGCGGCGGCATCGGATACACTCCGGGGAAGATCTGCGAATGCTCCTGGAGAGCTCCGGATTCGGGTAAGTAACAGGTAACTCACGTTTATGTGTTTGCTTTGCATATAGAATGCCTTACCCGCCGCTATCTTCTTCACCTCATCCAACTCCTGGAGGGTCTTCTGGGATTCGGCCTTGGCAGATTTGGCATTTTCAATAGCCAACGCAAGCTCGGACGCGTGCGTCTTCGAGTCACGCTCCAAACTCTCATGTTTTTCCATGAGAGCCTGGAGCTCTTGCCGCACCTTGCCAACCTCGGCCTCATACTTCTCCCACTCGGTGCGCTCTGAGGCCGAATTCTTCTCGGCCTCTTCCAGCGCTTGCTTAAGGGTGGCCACCACAGATGTGGCCCCTACAATAGCCATGATAATCCTGTCATTTTTTGCAATTGCACCTTTTTTATATATGCTTTTTAACAAGGTATTTCTTACCTTCATTGTCCTCGAGCTGCTTCTTGGCACGCTCAAGCTCTTGCTCGGACCTTTCGAGGTCCTGCTTTAGCGTGTCCACTTCCGTAGTCAGTGCGGCGGACGCAAGCAGGGTAGCGTCCACATGCATATTGACTCATTTTTGTTAGACTCCTGCGAATTCTATTTGATCCTCTATTCGGCTTTTCTTCCCGAACGCCAAACAGAGCATCAAGGGCTACTGTCTATGCGGTAATATTATTTACACTTTCTTTACTTACCTCGAAGCCTGTCAAAAGGCTAGTACAAGCTTCAGTCAGTCCGTTTTTTGCGGACTGAACCTTCTGGACCACCGCACTCATAATAGCGTGGTGCTCCTCGTCGATGGAGGCACCTTGGAGTGCCTCTAGCATATTGTCCGGTGCCTCCAGTTGGACGGAGGCCGCCGGCACGGTGGACTTGCTCCTCTTGGAAGGAGGTCCCCCGCCGGACTCCGGAACCTTTGAAGGTTCCGGAGCGGTGTCCGACCTAGAGCCGGACTTGTATCCCTGGGGGGTTTCATCCCCTTTACTCCTGGAGTCCGGGAGGTCGCCTTGCGGCGCCTCCGGGACCACCTCCTCCCTGCTCGGAACCTGTTGGGACAACACCTTGGTGTCGTCCGTATGGCGGGGGGAGGAAGCCGTCGGAAGCGAGTTCACATCCGACGAGTCCAGTGAGCCGCTCGACGACGCGTCGAGCCGGTCTTTGGTTGGGCTGCATAAGCATATTCGACATAAGGGAAAGCTGTGCAATAAACGAATACTATGAATTACTCCGGTATCCGGATACTTACGATTTTGCCAGGGGCTTGGCCCTGGGCTGCCACTCATCTCCGCCGTCGTCGGCGTCGGCGGAGTAGTCCGGAGGAAGGGTTTTCCCCTTCTTGGACCCTCCGGCCTCGTCAGAGAGGGCGGCCTTCCTTTTCTTCCCTTCCCCCGCTGGAGGGGGAGGGGTCTCTTCTTCCTCCTCATCGTCTTCACGGGAGGAGTGCGTCTTGGATTCGTCGGATGATGAATCTGACACCTCCGGGCGTCGGGCACTCTTTCGAGTGCCCATGGCCTTCGTCTTGACCTTCTTCTCCGGCACCACATAGGGTGCCGGAACCAGCAGCTTCGCCAAGTGAGCGTCCGCTGGGCCTTCGGGCAAAGGAGCCGGACAGTTGATCTGTCCGGACGTCACCCGCCAATCCTGTCAAAGGTAAGGGAGTTTAGATCCCGCATAGAGTCAAACTATGGAAAACTGATACCCTGTAAAAGGAAAAAACAGCTTACCGCGAGCGCGTGACGCTGCACGTTGAATCCGTGATCCTTGGTAGCGGATGCAGGAGCCCCGGCGCCCTTGAAAAGCATCCTCCAGGCATCTTCGTACGTTGTGTCGAAGAGCCTGTTTAGAGTTTGATGCTGCGCCGGGTCGAACTCCCACAGAGCGAAGGCCCGTCGTTGACACGGGAGGATCAGGCGGATGAGCATAACCTGGACTATGTTGACAAGCTTGAGCTTCTTGTCCAACAGGGTTTGGATGCATGTTTGGCGTCTGGTCAGCTCTCCTTTTTTACCCCAAGACAGGCATGTCTCCTTCCAGGAGGTGAGCCGCGTAGGGGGGCCGGATCGAAACTCAGGGGATGCAACCCATTCGGCGTCGCGCGGCTCGGTGACATAAAACCACCATGATTGCCACCCCTTCAGGGTCTCCACAAAGGAGCCCTCGAGCCACAGGACGTTGGCCATCTTTCCAACCATGGCACCGCCGCACTCCGCCTGGCTGTCGCGCACCACCTTTGGCTTGACGTTGAAAGTCTTAAGCCATAGGCCGAAATGGGGGCGGGTGCGGAGGAACGCCTCACACCCGACGATGAACGCCGAGATGTTGAGGACGAAGTTCGGGACCAGATCGTGGAAATCCAGGCCGTAGTAGAACATGAGCCCCGGACAAACGGATGCAGAGGGAAGCCCAGTCCGCGGAGGAAATGGGGGAGGAATACCACCCTCTCATGGGGCCTAGGAGTGGGGATGAGCTGCCCCTTTTCGGGAAGCCGGTGCGCGATGTCGCTAGCCAGATATCCGGCCTTCCTCAGCTTTTTGATGTGTCCCTCCGTGACGGAGGAGACCATCCACTTGCCTCCCGCTCCGGACATGACTGGAGAAGGTTGAGGTGGTAGTGCGGACTTGGGCGCTGGAGCTCGAGTGCGCAAGAATGGATAGGAAAAGGAGGAAGAAGGCATGGGTGAAAAGGTGGATCCTTATCCCCTTATATGGGTGGACGCAACTACGTGTCCCCACCAGCCTGGTAAAACTCGCTTATCTCCAAGCGCCGTAATCAATGGCGCGATTGGGTTACCCACGCCCGTATTGATGAGAATCCCGGAATAAGGGGACACGATCTCTGCTTTAACAAGACGTGCCAAGGAAACCGCCTCGCATAACGCGCTAAGATGGGAGAGTAAAACGGTTCGAATAAAAGCTTGGCCGTGGTGCGATGTCACACTACGGAGTACGTCAGCAGAATAGATTGGTGTAAATATTATTCTCTCTATGGCAATATGTGGAAACTTATTTTGCAGAGCCGGACACTATCTTTGTGTTCAAAATCTTCTATGAAGTACTTGGAGGAGGAACCCACCTTGCAATGTCGAAGACAATCTGCGCGCCGGACTCATCGTCATTGAAGCCTGGTTCATGGACTACTGAGGGAGTCCTGGATTAGGGGGTGTTCGGATAGCCGAACTATACCTTCAGCCGGACTCCTGGACTATGAAGATACAAGATTGAAGACTCCATCCCGTGTCCGGAAGGGACTTTCCTTGGCGTGGAAGGCAAGCTTGGCGATACGGATATTCAGATCTCCTACCATTGTAACCGACTCTATGTAACCTTAACCCTATCCGGTGTCTATATAAACCGGAGGGTTTTAGTCCGTAGGACAACATACACATCAACAATCATACCATAGGCTAGCCTCTAGGGTTTAGCCTCTCTGATCTCGTGGTGGATCTACTCTTGTACTACCCATATCATCAATATTAATCAAGCAGGACGTAGGGTTTTACCTCCATCGAGAGGGCCCGAACCTGGGTAAAACTTCGTGTCCCTTGCCTCCTGTTACCATCCGGCCTAGACGCACAGTTCGGGACCCCCTACCCGAGATCCGCCGATTTTGACACCGACAAGCATGCATCTAGAGTATTAAGTTCATAAGAACAGAGTAATGCATTAGGCAAGATGACATGATGTAGAGGGATAAACTCAAGCAATATGATATAAACCCCATCTTTTTATCCTCGATGGCAATAATACAATACGTGCCTTGTTGCCCCTACTGTCACTGGGAAAGGACACCACAAGATTGAATCCAAAGCTAAGCACTTCTCCCATTGCAAGAAAGATCAATCTAGTAGGCCAAACCAAACTGATAATTCGAAGAGACTTGCAAAGATAACCAATCATACATAAAATATTTCAGAGAAGAATCAAATATTGTTCATAGATAAAGTTGATCATAAACCCACAATTCATTGGATCTCGACAAACACACCGCAAAAAGAGTTACATCAAATAGATCTCCAAGAAGATCGAGGAGAACAATGTATTGAGATCCAAAGAGAGAGAAGAAGCCATCTAGCTAATAACTATAGACCCGAAGGTCTGAAGTAAACTACTCACACATCAACGGAGAGGCTATTGTGTTGATGTAGAAGCCCTCCGTGATTGATTCCCCCTCCGGCGGAGCTCCATAAAAGGACCCAGGATGGGATCTCTTGGGTACAGAAGGTTGCAGCTGTGGAAATAGGGTTTCGTGGTGCTACTGGATGTTTTCGGGGTATATGGATATATATAGGAGGAAGAAGTAGGTCGGTGGAGCCGTGAGGGGCCCACGAGAGGGGAGGGCGCACCCAGGGGGTAGGCACGCCCCCCTACCCCATGGCCTCCTCTTTGGTTTCTTGACGTCCACTCCAAGTCCCCTGGATCACGTTTGTTCCAAAAATAACTCTCCCGAAGGTTTCATTCCGTTTGGATTCCGTTTGAAAATACTTTTCTGCGAAACACTGAAATAGGCAAAAAAATAGCAATTTGCACTGGGCCTTGGGTTAGTAGGTTACTCCCAAAATAATATAAAAGTGTATAATAAGCCCATTAACATCCAAAAAAGATAATATAATAGCATGGAACAATCAAAAATTATAGATACGCTGGAGACGTATCAAGCATCCCCAAGCTTAATTCCTGCTCGTCCTCGAGTAGGTAAATGATAAAAACAATTTTTTTGATGTGGAATGCTACCTAGCATAATTCTCAATGTAATTTTCTTTATTGTGGCGTGAATGTTCAGATCTGAGAGATTCAAGACAAAAGTTAAATATTGACATAAAAATAATAATACTTCAAGCATACTAACTAAGCAATCATGTCTTCTCAAAATAACATGGCAAAAGAAAGTTCATCCCTAAAAAATCATATAGTTTGGTCATGCTCCATTTTCGTCACACAAGAATGCTCCCATCTTGCACAACCCCGATGACAAGCCAAGCAATTGTTTCATACTTTAGTAATCTCAAACTTTTTCAACTTTCATGCAATACATGAGCGTGAGCCATGTATATAGCACTATGGGTGGAATAGAATAATGATAGCGGGTTATGTGGAGAAGACAAAAAAGGAGAAAGTCTCACATCGATGAGGCTAATCAACGGGCTAGGGAGATGCCCATCAATTGATGTCAATGCAAGGAGTAGGGATTGCCATGCAACGGATGCACTAGAGCTATAAATGTATGAAAGCTCAACAAAAGAAACTGAGTGGGTGTGCATCCAACTTGCTTACTCACGAAGACCTAGGGCATTTGAGGAAGCCCATTGTTGGAATATACAAGCCAAGTTCTATAATGAAAAATTTCCCACTAGTATATGAAAGTGACAAAACAAGAGACTCTCTATCATAAAGATCATGGTGCTACTTTGAAGCACAAGTGTGGAAAAAAGGATAGTAGCATTGCCCCTTTTTATTTCTTTTTCTCTTTTTTTCTTTTTTGGGCCTTTCTTTTTTATTTGGCCTTTCTTTTTTCCTTTTTTATTTGGCACAATGCTCTATTAATGATGATCATCACACTTCTATTTATTTACAACTCAATGATTACAACTCGATACTAGAACAAAGTATGACTCTATATGAATGCCACTGGCGGTGTACCGGGAAGGGCAATGAATCAAGAGTGACATGTATGATAAATTATGCATGGTGGCTTTGCCACAAATACGATGTCAACTACATGACCATGCAAAGCAATATGACAATGATGAAGCTTGTCATGAATGAAATGGTGGAAAGTTGCATGGCAATATATCTCGGAATGGCTATGGAAATGCCATAATAGGTAGGCATGGTGGCTGTTTTGAGGAATATTGTAACACCCACGATGCGGCTATATCTCCCACGTGTCGAGGCACGACTTAGAGGCATAACCGCATGGTAGGCATGTCGCAAGAGGGGTAATCTTTACACATCCCATGCACTGAATAAGAAAGGGATAAAGAGTCGGCTTACAATCGCCACTTCACACAATACATACATATACCATACATCATCCAAGAATACAATCAAGGTCCGACTACGGGACCAAAATAAAGAAAGACCACCCAAATGCTAGATCCCCGATCGTCCCAACTGGGCTCCACTACTGATCAACAGGAAAACGAAACAACACAACAAACAAGATCTTCATCGAGCTCCCACTTGAGCTCGGTTGTGTCATCTGCACTGGTATCATCG
Source organism: Triticum urartu (assembly GCF_003073215.2). Lineage (NCBI taxonomy): Eukaryota > Viridiplantae > Streptophyta > Magnoliopsida > Poales > Poaceae > Triticum > Triticum urartu. Next base: position 245,322,543 of record NC_053027.1, on the reverse strand, counting down.
GCACTTGCAACTGTTTGGAAGTATCTGTGAGTCACGAGGACTCAGCAATCTCACACCCGCGAGATCAAGACTATTTAAGCTTATGGGTAGGAAAGGGTAGTGAGGTGGAGCTGCAGCAAGCACTAAGCATATATGGGGGCTAACTTACGCAAAAGAGAGCGAGAAGAGAAGCAAAGCACGGTCGAGAAACTAATAAGTGATCAAGAAGTGATCCTGAAACTACTTACGTTCAAACATAACACGAGACCATGTTATCTTCACGGACTCCGCCGAAAAGAGACCATCACGACTACACACGCGGCTGATTCATTTTAATTAAGTTCAGTGTCAAGTTCTCTACAACCGGACATTAACAAATTCCCATGTGCCCATAACCGTGGGCACGTCTTTCGAAAGTTCAAACCCTGCAGGGGTGTCCCAACTTAGCCCATCACAAGCTCTCACGGTCAACGAAGGATATTCCTTCTCTCGGGAAGACCCGATTAGTCTCGGAATCCCGGTTGCAAGACATTTCGACAATGGTAAAACAAGACTATCAAGACCGCCCGATGCGCCTTCATCCCTATAGGAGTCACACGTATCTCGTTCTCAGGACACACCAGATCAGACATCCTACGAGTAAAACCAACCCTTAAGTTGCCCTGAGGTGGCCCCGCAGTCTACTCGGTCCGGACCAACACAGAGGAGCACTAGCCCCGGGGGGGGGGGGTTAAAATAAAGATGACCCTTGAGTCTGCAGAACCCAAGGGAAGGTATATGGTGGTAGGTAGGCAAATGGTAAAACCAAGGTTGGGCCTTGCTGGAGGAGTCTTATTCAACGCGAACCGTCAAGGGGTTCCCATATGTAGGATCGAAAGTATGTCTAGAGGGGGATGATTAGACTACTTGACCAAATAAAAACTTAACCTTTTCCCAATTTTAGTTCTTGGTAGATTTTAGCTATTCTAGGACAAGTCAAGCAATCATCACACAATTCAAGCAAGCATGCAAAGAGTATATTGGCAGCGGAAAATAAAGCATGCAACTTGCAAGAATATAAAGGGAAGGGTTTGGAGAATTCAAACGCTATTGGAGACATGGATGTTTTTCCCGTGGTTCGGATAGGTGGTGCTATCCTACATCCACGTTGATGGAGACTTCAACCCACGAAGGGTAACGGTTGCGCGAGTCCACACAGGGCTCCACCCAAGGGCAATGGTTGCGCGAGTCCACGAAGGGCTCCACCCACGAAGGGTCCACGAAGAAGCAACCACCCACAAAGGGTCCACGAAGAAGCAACCTTGTCTATCCCACCATGGCCATCGCCCAAGAAGGACTTGCCTCACTAGCGGTAGATCTTCACGAAGTAGGCGATCTCCTTGCCCTTACAAACTCCTTGGTTTAACTCCACAATCTTGTCGGAGGCTCCCAAGTGACACCTAGCCTATCTAGGAGACACCACTCTCCAAGAAGTAACAAATGGTGTGTAGGTAATGAACTCCTTGCTCTTGTGCTTCAAATGATAGTCTCCCCAACACTCAACTCTCTCTCATAGGATTTGGATTTGGTGGAAAGAAGATTTGAGTGGAAAGCAACTTGGGAAGGCTATAGATCAAGATTCATATGGTAGGAATGGAATGTCTTAGTCTCAACACATGACTAGGTGGTTCTCTCTCAGAACAAATGAGTTGGAATGATGTCTGTGTTCTGATGGCTCTCTCACTAAATGAGAAAGAGGTGGAGGGGTATATATAGCCTCCACACAAAATCCAACCATTACACAGTTTTCCAATCTTGGTGGGACCGAATCAGAAAACTCGGTCTGACCGAAATAGTAAACCTAGTGACCGTTAGGAATTTCGGTGGGACTGACATGCAACTCGGTAGGACCGATTCGGTTAGGGTTTGGGCATAACGTAATCTCGGTGAGACCGATTACACAAACTCGGTGAGACCGAATTTGGTAATTAGCTAACCAGAGAGTTGGTCAGGCAAACTCGGTGGGACCAATTTGCTCTTTCGGTGAGACCGAGTGGAACTCGGTGAGACCAAAAAGTTACAAAGGGGAAACACTGAGTTTACATTGCAATCTCGGTGGGACCGATTCGCTCTTTCGGTGGGACCGAAAAGTTACGAAAGGGAAACAGAGAGTTTGCAACCCCATCTCGGTGGGACCGAGATCCTTATCGGTAGAACCGAATTGCTAGGGTTTGGCAGTGGCTAATGACAAGTGAAACTCGGTGGCGCCGGATAGGAAGAATCGGTAGGACCGAGTTTGGCTTAGAGTTTTGGTCATATGTGGATATGGGAAAGTAGTTGAGGGTTTTGGAGCGTATCACTAAGCACATGAAGCAAGAGGCTCATTAAGCAACACCTCATCCCTCCTTAATAGTATTGGCTTTTCCTATGGACTCAATGTGATCTTGGATCACTAAAATATAAAATGAAGAGTCTTGAGCTTTTGAGCTTGAGCCAATCCATTGTCCTTAGCATTTTGAGGGTTCCACTTTCACATCCATGCCATGCCAATCATTGAGCTTTCCTGAAATAATTATCTTGGAATAGTATTAGCTCAATGAGCTATATGTTGTTATGAATTACAAAAACCACCTAGGGATAGTTGCACTTTCAATCTCCCCCTTTTTGGTAATTGATGACAACATATAGATCAAAGCTTCGACAAATGATAATAAGCATGAAATATATCGTCGCTTTGAGAGGTATGTGATAAGTAAGAGCTCCCCCTAAATTTGTGCATATTTAAAATTTGCTTTGGACTGCAAATGCACAAAGAATTAGAATCATGGGTTACTCTTCCATGTCACATACATCTTAGTGGAGCGCTCAAAATGATAAGATTGAAATACATGCACTCATCACCAAGAATAGTGAATGATCACAAACGATAGATAGAATGATAATATTTAAGCAAGCATCAAGCAAACATTAAGTGTAGCTTATGATCAAACACATGATCATCAATGTCTCACAGGCATAAGGACGTAGTATCTCACACACAAGCAAACAAAGTTCGAAGAAACCACCAAATAAAACAAGAGAGAAAGCAACACTCTCTCTCGAAGCCTATGATCTATACATTTTCTCCCCCTTTGGCAACAAGTTACCAAAAAGTTCCTAGAAAATGCATAGTGCTAAGTCGACGCTCAGGCTTGATCTTCAGGTGGTGGTGGAGTCCGGATCACTCCAAGGACGAAGGCTTCTATAGATGTTGAAGTAGTCGCTGGAGTTGGAGCTGAAGTAGATGCTGGAGCTGAGGCTGTAGCTGGTGCTGAAGTGGTGGCTCTGGTGTCAGCAACTGGCACAGCAGACGACCTCGGGCCTCGTGGCACTCTAGAAAAAGCATGAGTCGTGGTCCTGCCTCTCCTCTCATTCATGTCCTCCTGGAGCTGCTCCACTACAGACTGAACTTCCGTTACCTTGACATCCAAGTCATAGAACTTCTGTTCCATGATTCTCTCTAGGCTCTGCTGGTTCTTAGTGTGGGTGGCCAGACTTTGCTCAATCCTCAGCGTGGATGCAATCAAGTAACCAAGCTGCTCTTGTTTGGTCTTCAAAAAGTACTCAGATGCCTCCTCTTGAGTAGGCATCTTGCCAGCTTTCTCCTTCCTCGCCTTCTCCTTCTTTGCAAATGCTTGGGCAGATGATGGCTCATTCTCAGTCATGACAACTTCATTGTCCTCGAAATCTGGACGGATGGGCAGGTGTTCCTTATCCAACAAATATACGCCCGTGCCCATCTTGGAGTTGATGAGCTCCTGAATTTGAGGGGCATATCCGCAGCTCCTCTTCTGATCTGCCGCAGTCCTTTTGATTGTTTCCACTATGAGGATCATGACTTTGAATTTCTGAGGCACATCAAACACATGTAGCAAGTTGATAGCATGGCCTCTGATCATCTTGTGATCTCCAGACTTGGGCAGAAGGGTGTGCCTAAGGATCCAGTTGATCGTAGGCAGTCCTGATAGCAGATAATGCACTGAGCCAAATTTGAACGTGTCAAGTGCCTCATTCGGGATCTCCTTGTACATGTTGGAAATGGAGTTGTGGTCCATCTTTTTCTTGGCATAGATATCCAAGTCCTCATCTTACTCCTCTGGGGCATTAATGATCTGTGCCCACTCAGCCACTGTAGATTGGTACCTTGTACCCTCAGACATCCATGTGATCCGCCCATCTGGATAAAAGTGTGCCGTGGAGTAGAACTGCATGATAAGTTCCTCGTTCCACTTTGTGAGCTTCTGCCCAACAAACTCAGCTACTCCACAAGCACTAAAGCTGTCAAATACTCCTGGGTAGTACTCTTCATTATCCTTGATATAGGTCCAGTCGACCCATCTCATGTCACATACAATTGGCTTCTTATCTAGCAGCACAGTCTCATAGAAATCCTGTTGCTCCTTGGTATGAAACCTGTAGTCCACTGTAGTCCTTCTCCTAGAAGCGTATGGATCTGCTTCTCTCCATTTCCTGAGCCCTGAGTCTCTCCTGAGCTTCATATCCTCAGCCACGGGATGAGCATCGTTGTGGTCTGGGATCTTGGGCTTGAGCTTCCGAAGGACATTCTCTTCCTCATCCTCAGCAACAGTCTCAGGCACTGGGGCCTTGTTCTTCTTAGTGGCTAGGATGCTTCTTGTGTTTCTCTTTGGTGCACTCTTAGGCTTAGATGCAGCCTTAGGTGCTTCCTTGGGCTTGGATGCAGCTCCCCCTGACCTTATGGCATCTCCCATAAGTTTGGCTGCCTTGGGCGCTGGTGCAGCTGCCTCTTCTTCCTCATCCTCTTCTACCTTGATGGAGGCCTTCCCAAGCACTCTAGCCACAGTCTTCTTCACTCTCTCTTTCCTCTTCTTGCCCTCAGCTGCAATGGGCTCAATGGGAGCAGGCTTCTCAGTTGAGGCCCTAGCCTTTGACATGGGCTGCCTGCCTGCTGGCCTTTTGATTTTCAGGCCTGGCTTTGAGCCTTGAGCTGGCTCAACTCTCTTGGAAGTGGCCTCTTCCTCTGCCACATAGTCCTCATCTTCAGAATCTGAGGTTTTCTTCTTCCTTTGTCTAGTGGCAGCTTTAGGCAGGTTGCTGGGTGTGCTCCTGCTGCCATCATCTGAGGAACTTGAGGGGCTAGTGCCCTCACTCAGCTGCACTTGCTGCTCTGACAAGTTTTGGCTGTCACTCTGTTCTGACATGATGCAAACTGACTGCTGACCCTGTGAATAGATTATAGAGGAGATAGAGTGGATGAGCATCACAAAATGCAGAGATTTTTGCAAAAAGGAATGATTCAAAAACTTAGTTTTAGTTTCCCACTGAAATCATCTCGGATCTACCGACTTTCAAACTCGGTGATACCGAAGCAGTTCTGGAACCTAAACTAGTGAACTCGGTAGGACCGAGTCACAGTTCGGTGGCACCGAGACTGCTAGGGTTTCACTGAGTTCAAAAATCGGTCACACCGATAAGTAATTCTCGGTCAGACCGAGTCTCACTTGTGCAATGGCATAAGCCAAATCGGTGGGACCGAGTTTTTCAACTCGGTGGGTCCGAGATGGTTTCGGCGGAGACCTAAACCTAGAATTTTCGAATCAAACCTAATCTATGAGCGTTTTGACTGGATAGAAGTGTTTCAATCGTGGCAAGAATCAATATGATCACAATGTGCTAGGAATCAGATTGAGGAATAGCACAAAGATCAAGTCCATACCCTAGTTCGACGGGGACTTGCTACGGCGGCAACGGCATGGCAGAATTCCCGTTGACGGCGGCGGAGACCAGCGATAGGAGGCTACTGGCGGCGAGAAGACGATCCGGAGACCTCGAGGGCAGAGCAGGCTATCGCGCGGGCGAAGGGGTTCAGAGAAATTTCCAAATTTTGCCCGTGACTATATATAGCCCGACCCTGTCGGTGTGACCGAGTGGAACAACTCGGTGGCACCGAGATTCATAACTGCGTTCAGTTACTGAAACTCGGTGTGACCGAAAGGTTCAAATCGGTTGCACCGAGATCGAAAACCTAGATCAACTTAATGATCTCGGTAGGACCGAAAGTGGAGTATCGGTCAGACCGAGAATCATAAAGAGGTTTTGGAAGTTTAAGTCTATGACGAATCGAGGACTCCGAGCGCTCCTCACACAGAGTGGTTCGAATCTGACTTGATCAAATTTTGTGATGCAGCATGAATAGAGTTTGAGACGAGAAAAGCATAGATAGCTAGAGGAGGTTCTTAGGCATTCTTGTCCATCCACTTGGCAAAAGAGGATAAAGCCAAACAGTCAAAACAACAAGTGGATGTCCTCGAATGAGTAAAATATGCAATCAGCATGCTCACACAATAAGATGGCAAATGAAATATGTGGCAAGGCATGCACAACCAATTCTAGCATCTATCAAGCAATTTGCGATGACTAGGTCATCTATATATGAGTATATTGACTTAGGAGTCAAGTGAGAACACTTGATCGTAGGTCATACTCATCGTTTAAGCTCAAGTGGGGTTACCACTTTTACATAAAGCATTGTTTTGTTCACATCTTTAAAGTTGCTTTAGCTCAAGTCTTAGAGTAAAGCTCCCCCTAGATGTGATATCCCCCCTAAGAGGGATGAACTAACCTTGGGTTTTGTCGATGATGACTTCATGTAGATATTCAAGATGTGGATGCTCAACATTAATGTAGATCTCTTGGAGCTATCCATTTGAGTGAATTGCACTTTCAATACCTACATGGGTTAGTCCCACAAGGAACAAGCAAGGATATCCATAGACATAGAGTGATGCA